>NW_006284850.1:851603-868772 GCF_000327345.1 Myotis davidii
TTATTTGCATATTTGCATTTCTTAGATGATTAGTGACTTTGAGCATGTTTTCACACGCCTCTTTATGTCCTCTTTCAAAAGTGCCTATTTAGGACCTTTGCCCAATTTTGTATTGGATTGTTTATCTTCCTTTTGTTAAGTTGTATGAGTTCCTTATAGATTTTGGAGATTAGGCCCTTATCAGATATGACATTGGCAAATATGTTTTCCCACACAGTGGGCTTTCTTGTTGTTTTGTTGATGGTTTCTTTTGCTGTGCAGAAGCTTTTTATTTTGATGTAGCCCCATTTTTTCATTTTCTCTTTAGTTTCAAGTGTCCTAGGAGCTGTATCAGTGATGAGCTTTTGACTTTATGCTACAGGTCTCTTACAAGAACAAATATTTCTTTTTTATTTTAAGTTTAGCACTTCTTCACTTCAGCGTGTCTCTTCCATTAAATTAAGACATTCATGGGTCATTGAAAAGAGCAAATATAATATGATTTGATTCTCAGATATTTGCTTTCTCCTTCCTTCTTTCCTTCCTCCCTCACTCCCTCCTTTTCTTCCTTCCTTCCTTCCTTCCTTCCTTCCTTCCTTCCTTCCTTCCTTCCTTCCTTCTTTCCTTCCTGTTTTCTTTCTCTCTCTTTTAATCATCCATTTGTTCAGTTGTCCATCCATACCATCCATCCATCCATCCATCTTTCTATCTCCAAGATGCTTATAAAGAGGTTTGGAATGCCTGGCGGGTGTGGCTCAGGAGGTTGGATTCCCGGTCAAGGGCACATGGCCGGGTTGCGGGCTCAATCCCCAGTAGGGGGCGTGCAGGAGGCAGCTGATCCATGATTCTCCCTTATCATTGATGTTTCTATCTCTCTCTCCCTCTCTCTTCCTCTCTGAAATCAATAAAAATATATTTTTTTAAAAAACTGGTGTGGAATGTCATGCACTAAATGTTATAGCTTTTATTTTAACTTGGATGGTGAAATAGAAGGCAATTTGTTGCCTTCTTTGTAGTTTTTAGTACTGCTCCATTTTTTTAATAGAAAGCTTCTCTCATTTTTAGATTAAAAAATATAATTAGATACAGACTTTACTTTTGAGAATTTATGACCTATGAGAAGAAATTAGGCCCAGTGTTTCCAGCAGATCTGTGTGATTCTCACCTGTCTGAGCAGCAGGCTCCTGATTACAGATCTATTAACAATAACCAAACTGCTTCCAGCCAGGCTCAGTGACTGAGCTGCGACCCTTTGAGTTTAGACAGCCTAGATCCCGAAGCAGCTGTTCAAATGCAGAACCTCAAAGGCTCCTATCCTGGTATTACTGAGCTGCAAAATTTTTCCTGTCTGGCGTGTGCCCAAGCTTCATCCTTGATTTTTTTTTGTGCAACCTTGGCAATGTCATTTATGCTTTTGTGTCCTGATTTCTTTACTTGCAAAAGAAGGATATTTGTACCTTTCCTGCTTAGTGCTTTAAATTTTTAAAGAGAAAAGTGATAATGGAAGACATTGATTAACATTATTCTCACCAAGGCTGCTATGATACATTGAAGATACTAAGACTTTTTTATAGGAAGGCTAGTCTATTTTCTTTAGAAAAAACAAAGAACTATTTTAACAGGCTCTGAGGACTCTTACTACCAAGTAAGAATTTAAATTGCAGGACAACAGATAAGATAAAACTTTACAAATTCTTATCAAAGAGAATCAGGTCGATAAACTCACCCTAAAAATATTTTTATACGTTTCTTCTACACTAAACTGTAACTCCTCCTGTTTCACATGTGGATACTCAACCCATCCAGTCTTTTCCTTTATTTTTTTCTTATATTATTAGTAGGCGAAGACATCAGATTTTGGCTACAGCTAAACTCACATGCTCAGACAAACAGGGTAAACAGATAATAGAAAAGAAAAATTCCTTTCTGGTTGTGTTACCTTCTTTTCAGCTCTACTCTGATGTCTTTAGCTCATGCATACATGACAGTGGTTATTATTTAGCTTCATTGAGACCATTTCTTCCCGGTTACTAAGTGGCAGTGCTGGCTCTCTCATAGAGTTGTCAGGAGATAGTGGGGGTGTCAGAGTTTACTAATCTCAAAATGACCTAAGTTCAGGGTATCAAAATGCATTCATTTCCCCCCTTTGACATATACATGAAATCTGGGAATACCCATTAAAATTCAAAACAGCACTGTTCAACAGAAATATAACATGTGCCACATTTGTAATTTAATTTTTCTAGTAACCATATGGAAAAATAAAAAAGAAACAGGTGATTAATTCTAATAATAGATTTTATTTAATCCAGAATATCTAAAATGTTATCATCTGAACATGTGATCAATATAAAACATTATATTAATAAGACACTTATATACCTAAGATAGAATTGGAATTGACTGTGTTTGATTTTATATTGCTTTCCACTTGTGGTAACAGACACAATCAAGAAATATGATAAACTCAAAATAAAAAATGGTATAAAATATGGATTTTCTTAAAATGAAGTTAATTCAGATGTAGCAAGCATTCATATATTACTTTGCCTGAAATTTTAAAATGTTAATTTTTAATTTACACTCTCAATCTAATGGGTATATGAGTTGATTTTCAAATATGTTTTGGAATTATTATTCCACTAACTACCATGTTACTGAATTATGCAAAAAGCTTTGGCTTTCAAAATCTGTTACAGTTCCCATGTCTACAAAGGGTTTGAACCAGGTCTATTTAATCTCCCATATACATGAAAGCAATGTGTAACAAAACATCTTTTTAGCCATATTTGAAAAAAATAAACAATTACCAGAAGGTCCTAACTGCTATAGAAAATTGGGGGTTGGGGGTGGAGGTATGAGAGAGTGGGATCCAAATTCAAATAGAGTAGTCAGGTAGGACCTCACTACAGAGGTGTCATTTCACCAAAAAACTAACTCTCATCTGCAGGATTTGCCTGGTATAAATACTTCACCATGGCTCATGTCAACCAACCAACTTATTATTACTAAATGCAGAGTTAAGAAGAGATGAGCACAATCAATTGGTCTTGTGAGCCAGTATGCACAAGTCCCAACACAACACCGGAAGGTCAGAGAGGGAACATCCAGTACTAGATGGCAGGGGCCTATAGGCTTTTGCTCTGGGTGTTATGGGAACCCACTGGAAGGTTTTAATAGAGAAGTAACATGATCTGACTTTTGTTTTAAAAGTCATATTCTACAGAAGTTTGCTCATGAGTAAATAAATACTTGTGTACATGTGCACACTTGAATACATGAGTATGTGTATATTTCTACTTTTTCATAGATGTCAATTCACCCCAGACATCATTCTGCTCTTTCTTTTGGGCAGATAGAGAAGAAGAATACACATCTTTTTGTATTAAGGACCAATCATCTTTCTTCATTCCTGCATTTAATCAAAACCCTGCTGAAATAAAAATGCCATATGTTATTATTTTTTAAAGAATATATAGTTCATTGAATCCTAGAGCTTCTCATAAAAGTGAAATGTAGCACATGTTGTGAAGTCGTAAGTTGTCATCACAATTAGTTATATAGTTTCATTTTATTAATTGTTGATAACAGTATCCTTGGGATCCTGCTCTGTTCTCCAGCTCTGAAGCTCATAGCATTCTATGTACACTGATATATGTACATTTGGGAATTTAAAGCAATCATAGGAAATAATATCCTTGAATAGAATTTTAAAATTGAAGCTATGCATAAGAATGGTGTTGGAGGTATCTTAGGAACCTTCTAAGTTAATAGATTAATTTTTGAATGAGCCTAAATGAAACAAATCAAAGAAAAAGAAAATACTTGTATAGTAACTGGCTTCCTGGACATAAAATATAGACTCGAAGATGGCAAAGGTGAGACAGTTGAATATAATGTCAAGAAGGAAAAAGAGGTAAATGCTTATAAATGGAAGAGAAGCCATGAATTATTATGCAATACATTTTAAAGACTGTCTCCCCTCCCTATGAAAGAAATAGCCTTTGTCCCAATGGTATTTTGGTGATATCTTCCAGCAGCTGGAAAACTTGTTGCCATTATCATATTAAAGCTCCTCATACTCTTGAAAAATATATTATCAAGTGTATGTACAGGGGAAAGTCAAAAGATAAAACAACTAGTCCATTTTTAATAACATAGAGATTGGGATCATAGAGTGAGAACCCAGAGGGCCTAGATTTGAATTTCCAACAACTTACAAATTACTAGCTGTGTGATTCAAAGCGCAATTCTTAACCAAGGAGTGCCTTTATTTCTTAATATTAAAAATGAACATAATAGTAAATCTTTCTCATATGGTTGTCGAGGAGGATGAATGAATTAAATTCGTAAAATCTTTGAAAAAGTCCCTGGTACAGAGCAAATGTTCAGAAAGTGTTAGCTATGATGAAGATGATGACATTGATGGTGATGGGGGAGGTGGTAGTGGTAATGTTGATGATGGTTAAATATGATGCTTGCCTATTACAATCTTTATTTCTCCTTTGGAATGGTGTCCTTAAAAAAATTTAAGCATATGGACGTCAATCCAAAGTACCCCTTAAGTGAATTTTTTTGAAAACTCTTTCTAAAAATAATTGTTTCAAGTAAGCAGATGCCTCTGGGGTATCCATCTCATCTTAGTTCAGTTGGTAAAATTTGAATTCTCATAACGTGTCTCCAGGATATCTTACATGTAAAATTCACAAGTTGCCTTTTTGCCAGATTTGCCTTTTCCTTTATCTGGATCTCAATGCAGATTTATCCTGCTATGTCATTTATCTATTAGACCACAAAATGTTCTTCTAAATGGGATCTGCCCAGCACCTTTCTCACCACCTCAACAAGTGACTCTTCTTTAAATAAACACAATTTTACCACAAGGGATCAATGTTCATAGTAGCAAAGCTCCCATTGGGGCCAAGAAAACCTTTCTATTTATGCATAAAGTCTTCTTTGATTTCTTTCAAAGTGGAGTTCTTATTTCAAAGCATTGAATTTCTTTGGGAGGAATTATCCAGCTCGTCTAAGTGAATCATCATTTTTGTACCATTAGAGAAAGTAAACATTTTCTCCAAACAATATATGCAGTGAAAAGTTAGTATTACTGGTAATCAGAGGCCAACTATGGAACTGGTTGAGTTATTTCATGAAGAGTAGAGTACTAACTAGTACATGTTGTGTTGGATAAATTCAAGGATATAAATTGCCATTTCGTGAGAATCTCTCTGTAGAGAATGGCAGACTAACTCTGGAGTCACAGGCCTCTGTTAACACTTTGGGCATTCAGTAAATTCACCATAGATCCTGGGCGTGTAGTTTGCTACTTTGGAGAAACCTATGAACCCTGAGAGGCTATAGTTGGGCTAGAAAAATGGTGCAGTTGCTTGGGATTAGCTGAGTTGCTCTCTGAGGCTGGAGTTTAGCCAGGTCTGTAGTCTCAGAGAGGGCTTGATAGAGAAGGTGACTGGATGAGCACCTTCCCTGACAAGGAGTTGCTGGGGTGAACAGTTGGAGAATACTTTTCCTGTTGGTAAATCCCAGCATGCTGAGTGATGTTGTCAGGGCAGATAGCTTTGCACCTTCTGCCTCCTTTAGAGGGCCTAGAGAGCCTCTTTTCATGGGAGGCTCAAGATGTGTTTGCAAAGGGGCATTGTGGTATTTATTAAAATAATAATAACATTCTTATAAGCATTCTCTCTATATATTATCTCATTTAATCCTCATCTCAGCCCTGTGCCTTTCCCCACATTTAACATGATGAAAGTGCCAGGGATGTAACTTACCTAAGATCAAACATCAGTCTGTGTCTTGAGCCAATGCTCTAAATTATGGTTTCCAATACCTTTTGTGAAAAGAACAGTATATGGACAGTAATGATGATATTAGAGAGTATTTACATATTTACTGTGTACACCACACTTCAGGCATATTGGTTCTTGTTCATCAACCTGGAAGCTCTCTGAGCTCCATTGTTTAGGGGTTTTTATGAAGGTTTCATTATGTAGGCATAATTAGTGAAAATCATTCTCCATTTGGTGATTAAATGAATCTCCAGCCCTCTCTTCATTCCCTGTAGCTCCAGGGATGGGTTAGAAGTGCCAAGCTTCTAATCACATAATTGGTTCCTCTGGCAATCCTGAAGCTATTTGGGGTCCACAAAAAGTCACCTCATTAGCATAAACTCAGGAAGGGTTGAAAGAGGTTTGTTCTAAAAAATAAAAGACACTCGTCTCACCCCTATCACTCAGGAATTCCAAACATTTTGAAACTCTTGTGCCAGGAACTGGGACAAAGACCAGTTATATATTATCATAATATCGTGTTTCTGTAGTAAAATTTTTAAAACCATAACATATCTATACAAGCATGCATTTTTGCATCTCTTTAATGACGGACATTTTAATAAACATTTCATAGTTGTGTCTATTTACCACATTAGATATATTAATTAAACTGAATATTAGAGCTGGGAAAACTGCCTTTTGTGCAAATTATTTATAGAGGATTTTAATCTCTTTTAGTGAGATTAAAGTGCTCTTTTCTCCAAGATTATATGTAAGCTAATTCAGCTGGCAAAGCATGTTAAAATGCATGGAAGGGAAGATTTCAATATTTAGACACTTAAAATTCATTGGAATTTGGAGATCATGTGGATTCTAACTCCAAGATTCTTTCCTAAATAACTCAAAAACATATAATAAGAGATGTTTTGTTGTTGCTTTTAAGGTACTTGGAGACATTTTTAAGATGGCAAATTCAGTCTTGCTCCTGGCACAAACTTTCATATGAACATTAATAGGATTTTAAAATTAACATCTATAATGTAAAAATGAGCTTTGCCTTGTATGCTTTGCATTTGATTACAATTTTTCTCCTCTTAATTTTCTCTTTTCAGCCTGAGTATGTTTGCAACAATACAGCTATTGCTGTGTTTTTCATTTTCACGAATCATTGGTGAGGATCATGGAGAATTCCACACTAATCCTCCCAAAAGAAAACATTCCTATTCTCATATGAGGTCCCACCCCCATCTTCCCCATTTCTCCCTACATGGACAATTCCAGGCCTTTCATGTACTTCAGTGCTACTTGCAGGTTCCAAAAACATTGTCATGTTGTCTGCTCCTCCCTCCAGCTTCACCCATGTGATGGTACAATCAGAAGATAGTGTCTGTGCCAGTTCCAGTTGCTTAGAAATGTGAACACATGCACAGAAGAAAGCTATTTGCCTAAGTAGAGTTTTCAGCACTCTCCATCTGCCTCCTTCATGGAGAAGATTACATTTCTTTTCTTCTAAACTAGAAATATAGATAAAAAGTAAAGCTTCATGGCCTAAATGTAGTCTTTGCCAATAGTTGTAAAAATCATTGAGTTCTGGAGGGCTGCACAGCCTACCCCAGCTTCCCACAGTGAGAAAGGCAAGATTCCCAGGAACAGCAGAGGAAAAACTCCTTGGTAAGGAAAGGTTACTTACTACCAAGGAGCCAGAGCTAAGAAGGGCCAGGCCATCTGTTTCTACTGGCAGAGAGATAGGGTCAGCATCAGGATAAGATGGCAAAGGGGCTAATCATAAGGGACAGAAATCAGGTGTAAGTTCTTTGCCTCCAGAGGACAGAGGTCAAGAGAAAAGCAGGAATCTGGAGCACTGATGTTGATATTAGTGATGTGCATGACACCAAGCCAGGTAGTTTCTGAGAGCTGCTCCCCCACTTGTTAGGTAGGGAATGCACAAGGCCAATTTCAGATGTTTTTACTGGGCCCACCGAAGCTCACAACCTACAAAATAAGACCATGTGATGATCAAGTCGGTTGCTGTTTTCAGCAAGTCCGCTTTAAAAAGTCAAACATAAATCTTCATGGTAGGAATTCTGATTCTAGGAATGTATCCAAATGAAATTAATAAAAAATGTGGACATGGATTTATAGGTAAGTCGTGGCTCGGTAAATGACAGAATGTTCATCATGATCACAGAACCGTCAGCAACATCCATTTAGTTAGTGAATCCTGTTTGCCCTGTATAATCTCAGTTAATTTCGACAATATCCCTGTGAGATGGGTATCATTATTCAAAATCTAAAGATAAGAGACCAACAGATGTTGAGCAACTCGCCTATAGTCACACAACTATCAAGTTTCAGAGCCCATTTGAATCAGTTCTGTTGGCCTCTTGAAAGTCATCCTGCCCTTCTTCTGCAGTTCTATTCAAGCACTTCCCAAACTTTTCCATCCTTGGAAATTATTGAAAACCTCAAGTAGCTTTTCTTCATGGACTCTATTTCCATTTCCCACCTTAGGAATTGAAACAGAATTGTTAACAATATCATTAATTCTACTAAAAGAATAATAACTCTATTACACGTTTAAATATTTTTATTAAAAAGTTTCTAAAACAAAAAATCAAGTGAGTGGCATTGATTTGCATTTTTATGTATCTCTTTCACATCTGGCTCAAATTTATTTAGTTAACAGAATTTTGTTTGAAATCTCTTTGATAAAATGTTAAGTAGATTTCTAAGGCCATAAGGAGTGTGTATCACATATTGATAACATGATTTTGCTTGCAGACATTTTACTTGGAAGATTTAACTACTTTTACATTGTAGTCAATGTTTCCTTTAAAAATATTTTATATCTCACAGGGCAAATCATACAAATTCAGGGGCCCATTACCACCCATGTGGAATCCAATTACCTACCTAGACCATAACAACCTTTGGCGGACAATTGATGACATGGGACAAGAGGTAAAGCTTTTCAAAGCTTCTGTGATTACATTTGTGTTTTTCATAAGTTTAATCCTTAAAAGAAAGGAGATGCAACACATCATCAATGCCTAGCACATTGTGTAGCACATAGTAACTCTCAGTAAAGATTTGTGAAATGAATAACATGAACTTGTTTCTAACCTCTTAAAGAATGAGATACTCAACAGATTGCTATTTGTATATTACTTGTGAAAGGGGAGAAGATCATATATTACTCTCCCTTCCTGGGATAATGTTTCTAATCTAGAAAATCCTCAGAACATAACAAAACAAGACCTCCAGGTATTTGAGTCACCACCCTGTTCAAGCCAGTAACCCACAAGAAAATACACACAGAGCTTGACCTGAAACTCAGGTTTAGATGTGATTTGGTATGGCTGTCTAATCCTTACTGAGGAGATGAACTTATAAATGTTCTCCCTAAATAAGTTACTTCCTAATTGCTATTTGGAAACAAACTGATTACAACATAGCCTTCATTTACTGTGCAGAAAGTATTATCATAAATTAAATATGGATCATGTGGTATAGATCAATAATAGAAAAGCTACACAGACAGCATTGGATTTGTAGCAAAAGTCATGATTGGGGGATTTGAAAAACTTAAATTTTCCTTCTTTAAGTTAGAGTTTTTAATACTATTGAAATATTTATTTAAAGTATAAAATTAAATCCCTCCCGAATCCTCATCTGAATGTAGATTCCCAGTGATGCTCCATGGAAGGCACCCCTTGCCGAAGAGTGGGACCACATGACAATGAAGGAGCTGCTAGACAAGATCTGCTGGACTGAGTAAGACTTTCCATTAGACACCGGAATTTATTGTGACTGTCATTCAGGTTAATTTAGAATCCTATTGAACACGAATGGGACAAGTATCTACTTTGTGTCTAAAACCATGCTATTTGGCCAGGTGGAATGCTGAAAAATATTGAAAATGGGTTCTGCCCTAAAGTTGTCAGAGTTTTGCACCACCAACCTGGTATTATCCCATAAAATACCCGGAACAAACCAGAATGTGCCACCTCCTTTACTTGGAACAGCTTAAAGACCATTAGCTTAAAGATTTATCAAGTTGTTGATGTAGGAATACTTTTGTGTTCCTCACTTGTGGTCAAGTGTAGAGATGGTGCATTAACATATGTGTTTAAAACACCTTATGGGTGCAATTCTTCAAGGATTTGAAAAGAATTTCTAGAGAATGTCTGTATAGTTTACAACTGTAGAGGAAACATGTATTACTGGATTGATTGCTTTTATTAAATGAAAAGCATGTAGTGTTGAAAGCAACTATTCATGAGCCAAGCTTTAAATTCTGGTTGGCAGTGCTGGGGACTATATATGAACTATGAAGTCTATCTATGTAGACACCTGAAGACACTCACTGCTCTTGAACAGCAAGGAAAATGGAAAGGGTTATAAGTTCATAGGCCTGGTGAATTTGTGGTAAATGAAGTAAGAAAAATGGAAGTTAAGTTCAAGGAGACTGTCCTTCCATGCTTCTTGGAATTTAGCTTCAAGAAAGAGAGAGAAAAAAAGACAGAGAGAAAGGCATACAGGGAGGGAAGGAGGGAGAGAAAGGGGGATTCAAATCATTATTTTTAAAAGATAAAATGTAAATGTCTAATAATAGAAGATTGCTTTAATTATGGGCATCTAAAAATATAATACTCTACAGTCTTTAAATTATGTTGTTAAAATAATATTTAATGGCTTGAAAAATATCATAATATTAAAGATAGAAAATCAGGGTGTCATCGAGTATATACAATATAATATACTAGAGGCCCGGTGCGTGAAATTCACTCACTGGGAGAGGGGGTCCCTTAGACTGGCCTGTGCACTCTCGCAGTCCAGGAGCCCTCAGGCCTAAGCCAGCAGTCGGACATCCTTAGTGCGACCACCAGGGGGCAGCTCCTGCATTGAGCACCTGCCCCCTGGTGATCAGTGCACATCATAGTGACCGATCATTCTGCTGGTTGGTCAATTTGCATATTAGTCTTTTATTATATAGGATGTTCTTGTTTCTGAAAAAGAAATTGTATGTAAACTGAAAAGCAATAGGCATCCATCAAAATGTTTTAACACAATATTACAATATAAATTTTTATCCACATATTTAAAAATGCTTCATCAAACATCATATTTCATGGTTGTATAATATTCCATGGAAAGGGAATACCATAATGTAATGTATTTCTCTATCACCCTGTTGGGCATTTTGGTTACTTCTAGTTTTTAGTTACTATTATTAACATATAATTACCTGTGAAAACAATCTCTGTGCTTCTCCTATCTTTAACCTTTGAAAGCAACCAATTCTGGAATAGTAAAAGCCTTTTATTGTCATGAAATCAATGTCTATTATTAATTATAATCTTTTAAACACTTATCTAATGCTATTTACCACTTTTTTGAGATTTTAATTTGTAATATATAATTTATTTTGATTGTAATGAAATTGCAGAATTTATTTTAAATTATATACACTACATTTTCAAAATATTAATATTAAACATAGAAAATCAGGTATTTAATTACCTGCATTCATTTTATAACTGGTTAGCAGTGCTGGGGACTATATATGTTATGAATAGCTTTCAATAAATTCATTTAAGTCTTTTCTCCCCAGAGAGCTTCAAAACTCTTTGAAGATCAGTTTAATTTTGTACCTTTAGGATCATAGAGATCTGACTTTTTCTATCATAGTCCTTGGCCTAGTCCTTCCCTTAGTGAAATTCTAGGTTGTTGGCTGTCTGACAGAATAAAGCATGCCTAGATATTAGTAATATATGAAAACAAGGTAATTTTCTAACTTTTCCTAATCAAAATATAAAAGATAAATATTTTCTGGTTCTAAAAGCACAATCATATATTCAAAGACCAATGTTGTTCATTCTTAGACTTATTATTTGTAAAATGCTTTTTGGAAACACATTACATTTTCAATGTGGTCAGCTATGTAAATAACCTTTTTAAAGCCTATAACTAGAAAAACAATGCATCAGACCGAGACTAGTGATTGTCTTTATGGAAGCAGAAACGTGGGAAATACTCATTCTCTTATTTTTTTATTCTGTGAATTTTCCAAATTTTATATGTGCATACATTTTTCATGCAGAAAATATAATAACATTTATCTTTTAAAAAGTCAACAGGACAAAGAATCAAAAATTATTGCACTAGCTTTCTTGACCTTCTATTCCTCAAATATTGTTCTTCTCATTTCTTTTCTCACTAAGGCTTCCAGAGTAAATCAAATAAAGGATTAGAAATAGCCTGGCCCTCCAGAAAGAATTACTTTTAGATCTCTCTCCATTTCAAACCAGGATTACTTTTTCTTACCAAATTGTCAGCAATAACAACTGCAATCATAGCAGTGCTTTTATGTTTAATATTGGCTGTCTAGCTAGCCCAATATTGTTTTAGTTATTTATTATTCCCTTTACCTTATGCCACCTCAATTCACCTATAAAACAAGGAATACAAGAAACAGGACATCAGGAAACAGCAAAGGATGTTTTCACTTTGAAAATTTTAAACCAATATTTGGATATTTGCTTTAGATAGATGCCACAAATTGCCTCTGCAAAGAAACCACAAGTTGGTAATTTCCATCCCTCCAGTTATCATGAGAATTTTACAAAACTAACTCTAAGTTACTTCAACATATGTATTATACTATTTTCTGACTAAATGATGGGGAACTTCACAAAAGTTCTGTCAGATTATTATGGCTGCAAACATTGTCAGTAACTAGTATATGTGTCATGTGTGATTCTACAAATCTCCAAAGTAAAGGTACACTAGAAATAGAGAAGTGCCTCTTGGTGAGTCAAATAAAGCATTCTGAGGTATTAAAATAATGAGGTTTGAATCAGGCATGATGTGGTTTGAAGTTGTACCATTTTGTGAGTTGTGTACTACATATTACTAATCTCTCTGAGACTGTTTTGAACTTATGAACTGGGGAAAAATAGTAAAAAAAATATTAAAAAATAACTGTTTTATAGTATTATGACAATTCAACAAGACAATGGGTTTAAAAATCATGAAAGAGCCGAAACCCGTTTGGCTCAGTGGATAGAGCGTCGGCTTGCAGACTGAGGGGTCCAGGGTTCGATTCCGCTCAAGGGCATGTACCTGGGTTGCGGGCACATCCCCAGTGGGGGATGTGCAGGAGGCAGCTGACCGATGTTTCTCTCTCATCGATGTTTCTAACTCTCTATCTCTCTCCCTTCCTCTCTGTAAAAAATCAATAAAAATATATTAAAAAAAATAAAAAATAAAAATCATGAAAGAGTTCAATAAATAGAACACAGTATTATTTATTCCACCCATCGTCAACAGCACAACCAGGTGGCAAATTCTGAGTTGGACATAACCAGATTAGCAATACACAAAGTTTATGTAAAAGTCAAAAGGAAGATTGGTCCTTATTTAAAGATCTCAAAGTACATATTACTGGTGAATTTTAGAGTGTGTTAGATATAACTGAGTCATTAGAATCATATGAAACCATTCACTTTCTGGTATGCCTTCAGATAGGATATAGCCTCTTGACATTTACCTGACAATTCCAAACAAAAGTTCACCTATCTACATGCTATTAATTGATTCTCCCCTCATCCATTCTTTGAGCTTGTCTTCCATTAGGCAGTATAATGAATGAATACATAACTATGACTAGTTCTTTGTTTGGTACAGCACCTAGTTTATTCTTTGTATATTATAGGTAATTTAAAAATAAAGTTTAGTTGGTATTTCTCATCAACCATTCATTCAGCTATCCAACAAGTAATTATTGAGAAGTTGCTATGTTCCAGGTACTTTTATTAAAGGGGATACTATGGTGAGCAAGAAAGTTCAGATCTATATTATCATTGGTGATATTCTAGAGGGGGAGACAGCAATAAAAATAATAAAATAACAATTAAGATAATTTAAGACAATGAAAAGAGTTCTAAAGATAACTATACTATAGTAAAATGATAGAGGATGCCAGGGTGCTGGGAATATGGAAGTTAATGCTCATTTTCAAAGACACATAAGAGTTCTTCTTTCTGAGGAGACATTAGAATAAGTAGAGAGGGCACAGGAAAAAAATAGAGAAGAGAAGCATGGGCTACATCACTTAGGATTTTGGATGCCACAGTAAAAGATCTGCATCTTATTCTGATTATGATCAGATGCCACTGGAGGGTTATAAGCAAGGGAATGTCATGACTTGACTTACACTTTTGAAAGAGCACTGTGGATGGGAGGGAGGCATAAAGCGTCTGGCTTCAAGTGTAATGAGTAGATTGGGTGTAGATCATTTCAATGCTCCTGGCAAGAAATTATGCTAAATTGATTGTGAGGAAGGTGGAGTAATGTGGTGAAAGACAATAAGAATTTCAGATGGATTAGATGAGGGGAGAGTGATGGAAAGAGAGAAATTAAGGTTGATTTCTAGAGTGTTGGCCTTAGCAATTGGGTGAAAGGTGATGCCTTCTACTGAGATGGGGATCACTGGAAGCATAGCAACTGTGTGGGGAGAAATCATGACAGCACAGAATGGAATACAAGCTGATTCTGTGTAGGGTATTTTGGTTAAGGGGAAAGTAAATCTCATATTCCCCAAATGTCTGATGTCATCTATCTATCTATCTATCTATCTATCTATCTATCTATCTATCTATCCAGCCATCCATCCTGTTTCTCTGGAAAATCCTGACAAAGCGTAATATGCAAATTGACCAGATGGTGGAACGACCGGTCACTATAATGCGCACTGACCACCAGGGGGCAGATGCTCAACGCAGGAGCTGCCCCCAGCCCGCAGGCCCTGATCACCCAATCGGGGCTTGCTGGCCATCCTCTTAGTCCCTCCCCACCACCAGCAGGCTCCAATCGTCTGATGGGGAATGGAGAACCAGGGGTGAGTGGCAGTAGATGTGGGCAGTGCCAGGCCAAGGCGGTTGAGATCAAGCAGGGCCCTGATATCCCTACTGGTCTCCTCACACACATAGAGTGACTGGCAGCGGTGGGTGGGGCCGGTGAGCAGGCAGGAACGGCCAACCTCTCCATCCCTCCCACTTGCTGGCAGGCTTCAATCACCCAATGGGGAATGGGGAACCAGGAGTGGGTGGTGGCAGACATGGGTGGCACCAGACCAAGGCAAGGTGGGTGTGAGCAAGGAAGGCCCTGATCAGCCCACTGGTTGCCCCACACACAGAGGGCAACCAGTGGCATTCGCAGCAGGGGGCAGGGCCGGCTGCTGGCAACCAGGGAAGATCGGACCTGATTGCAGGCTAAGCCTAGGGACCCTACTGGTGTACTAATTTCATGCACCAGGCCTCTAGTATTTAATAATACAGGATTCTAGTGACAATTTTATGTGACTTGCTAAGTTGTGCCAAACTTAGCCAAATAAATATATTTCTTGAATAATTTCCAGAGAATTAAGTTGATGCTCTTTTGCATTTGCTAATTTTTCTCTTGTTCCTTCCTGAGTAGATCTGCAAAGAAGCTCGCTACTCTCTTTGTGAACCTGTGTGTCACTGCAGAGACCCATGAGGTCTCTGCTCTGTGGTTCCTATGGTATGTGAAGCAGTGTGGAGGCACAGTCAGGATCATCTCAACAACCAATGGAGGGCAGGTACCTATCCATACCTCCACCATTTAAACAGAAAATCACCTCTGCCTAAAATGAAAGGCTGACATCACCCTTCAGTCATGAATGGATGGCATGAATCAGGAGGCAGTCGTGTGGCTCTCAGAACTATATCATAGCAGCTCAAGGTGACTTTTGTGAGGGACAGTCTGTTAGGTACCCAATGTAAGAACCCAGCAGCCAATGTAATTTTAAGATTAGGCTTCTCAGCCTGGCTGGCGTGGCTCAGTGGTTGAGCTTTGACCTATGAACCAGGAGGTCACGGTTCAGTTCCCGATCAGGACACATGCCCAGGTTGCAGGCTCCATCCCCCATGTGGGGCATGCAGGAGGCAGCCGATTAATGATTCTTTCTCATCATTATATTCCTATCTATTTCTCTTCCTTCTTATCTGAAATCAATAAAATATATTTTTAAAAGGATTAAGCTTCTCTCTTACGTATAGGAGGACATCTGATGAACATGATGAACACTTCTTGGTAAATTCAACATGGAAAGTCAGAAATGGATTTCAATTTAAAACACACACGTGTGGAATTCATTAATTCATGCATTGCCTATTTCCTGAGCCCCAGCATTGTATAAGGCACTCTGTTAGGTATAGTAAGAAGTGGATTAGAATTCTTATATAATCTGCTTGGTAGTCATTTTTCTTTTCTTTCCTTCTTTTTCTTCACCCTCTTCCTCCTCTTCATTCCCCTCTTCTTTCTCCTTTCCTCCTTCTTTTCTTCCTAAGCTTATTTGAAATAGTCTTTTTAAAAATTAACTGAGCCCAGCTGGTATGGCTCAGTGGTTGAGCATCAACCCATGAACTGGGAGGTCATGGTTCAATTCCCAATCAGGTCACATGACCAGATTGTGGGCTTGATCCCCAGGAGGGGGCGTGCATGAGGCACCTGGTCAATGAGTCTCTCTCATTGATGTTTCTATCTCTCTCTCCCTCTCCCTTCCTCTATCTGAAGTCAATAAAAACATATTAAAAATTAATTGAACTGAAAATTTAGGAGGAGGCAGTCAGTTCAACTGTGTAGGACATTTGGAAGCTTTAGCAGGGCTCAGAAAAGATGGTGCAGTGGCCACAGAAGCAGCAGGCACCTGACCCAGAATGAGATGGGCAGCTTGAAACAGAGAGTAGGCTGGTCTGGGGATGAGTGGGCCAGGGAAGTTCTGAGCCTGAGTAATAAAGATGGGAAAAACAGGCTCATGCAAGTCATGGTCCAGCTGTAGGTATAGCTTCACCAGACCCAGCAACTCAATAAAAGGATGCAGATGATACATAGAGTAGGGATAGTGACCAGGCAGATAGGGCATGGGGTCAGGGTGAGGTTGTCCAGCTGAGGTTGGAGTCTGGAAATCTGCAAAAACATAGCCTGGAAAGTGACTGTTAGAAAACTTATAATTTTGTCAAAATCCAGCTATCACTAGTTAGACAGCAATGGTGAAAGACACTTCACAACAGCAAAATGAATATATATATTCATTTGAGATATATATATCTCAAAATAAGATATGTGAGAAAAAACTACCAATTTAATAATTTATACCCATTACTATATTACTATATTTCCTACCTATCTTTTTAATCCTTGTTTTCTTTGCAGGAGAGGAAATTTGTGGGTGGATCTGGTCAAGTGTGTGAGCGGATAATGGACCTCCTTGGGGATCAAGTGAAGCTGGAGAGGCCTGTGACTCACATTGACCAGACAGGAGAAAATATCCTTGTGGAGACCCTAAATCATGAGGTGTATGAGGTAACCAAGAGCCTTA
>NW_006284850.1:868820-877230 GCF_000327345.1 Myotis davidii
AAGCTTAAAAAATCAAGAATGTTCCAGACTTTATAGATCATCCCTTTGCCAAAAGTGGAAAAGCTAACTCTATTTGAAAGAAAGGAAAAGAGAACCAGAATATTTGGGAGAGGGGGGTTATAAAATGTTATAAAAACATTTATTATCAACCCTCTGTATTGGGCTCCTACATAATTAGAAAAACAAATAAAATATTTATTTGATGAATACCAAGTGCCTTCTATGTGCCTGGCAATATTCTAGGAGTTGGGAGCAGAACATTGAACAGAACAGATAAAATTATTTGCTTTCAGGTGGCTTACATTCTCATGAAGGACAAAGTCCATAATCAAATATATAGTTAAAATAGCCAAGTGCTGTGGAAAAATCAAGCAGGGAGGGGGGAGAGAGTCTGCCCTGAGGTGGGGGGTGGGACAACTAGTCATGTAATTTTAAATAAGTCATCAAGGAAGGACTCATTCAGAGGTGATGTTTGAGCAGAGAACCAAAAGAGATGAGGCATTAAGTCATATAACTTTCTGAGGGAAGAGCATTCAGGTAGACAGTACAGCCAGAGCCAAAGTCCGGAGGTAGAAACAAGCCTGGCATGATGAAGGAACTGCAAGTTGGTCAAAATGGCAGAATTGAGAATTGAGGGGAAGAATAAGAGGAGGTGAGATCAGAGATGACTTGTATGGTCTTGGAAGTCTTGGAAGTGACCGTGAGGAACTTGGGTTTTGTCTCTAAGTGTGATGGGAAGTCATTGGAGGTTTTGAAGTAGGAAACAATAAAGGCTCATTTTGGTTTTAACAAGATCCTTTTAGTTCTTCTCTTAAGAAGAGAATGAAGTGGAGAGAGGAGTCAATTGAGGGAAAAGCATTAGGAAAAAAGCACAACCCACCAACAATGTTTAACCACTCCCCCCGCCCCTTTCCAGGCTAAGTATGTGATTAGTGCTATTCCTCCTACTCTGGGCATGAAGATTCATTTCAACCCTCCTCTGCCAATGATGAGAAACCAGCTGATCACTCGTGTGCCTTTGGGTTCAGTCATCAAGTGTATCGTTTATTATAAAGAGCCCTTTTGGAGGAAAAAGAGTGAGTACTTTCCTTAAATAAAGACCTTGGGGAGAAGGTCAAAGAAACTTGGTGCAAAGACACACATTTACATGTAACTTTTTATTAGAATGCTGGACATAAAACATTAGTCCAGGTTTTAAGTACAATTCTATCAGATAAAATATATTGGCACAAACTCAAAATTATCTTCTATTAGAATATGACCAACTCTTTTTCTCATTCTATATAAAATTTATTTAATCCTCCTACAAAATCTTGTGAAAATAGGTTATTAATATCGTCTAATACAGATTTTTAAAGTATGAGTTTCATGTACGGTGCCAGATGGGTACTTGAAACATTGGGGAGACCACTTTATAAATTCTAACCATTATGCTGTACACCTGAAATTAATGCAAAATAATATTGAATGTAAATTGTAATTGAATTTTTTTAAAAAAAATGAGTTTATAGAGGTATTCACAAAAGTGGAGATTCTGAAAATTTCCAGGCAAGTTCTCATTTGTGTCAAGATTCTACTATATTAAATTAAATCAATTTATTCATTCAGATATATTCAGCAAGTGTGCTATGATACTGGGAAAAATGTTACAAGGATGCTCACTAAAAGTGCTAGATACTGGAATGATGGAAATGTGCTAGAGCTGCTCTGTTTAATATGACAGCCATTAGCCATATGTAGGTGTTGCACACATGAAATGTAACTAATGAGACTAAGGAACCACATTTTTCTTTTTCTCTTTTTTCAAATATATTTTTATTGACTTCAGAGAGGAAGGGAGAGGGAGTGGGAGAGATAGAAACATCAGTGATGAAAGAGAATCATTGATTGGCTGCCTCTTGCACGCCCTACACAGGGATGGAGCCCACAACTCAGGCATGTGCTCTGACCAGGAATCAAACTGTAACCTCCTGGTTCATGGGTTAATGCTCAACCACTAAGCCATGCTGGTTGGGCACATTTTTCTATTTTATTTTATTTTAATTGCTTTAAATTGAAATGTAAAATGCCACATGCAGTTAGCAGCTACTGTATTGGATAATACAGTGCTAGAGTCTTATCACATCTGTTTTTCTTCTGAGAGAAGACCACATATGAACAGTCAGTACCTGGGACTGAGGGTAAAGAGAAGGATGGACTGAAATAGGAACTAAATTGCAGAAAAGGGAGAGATTATGCTGAAGGCAGAGAAATTTTCACAGTTTTACCTTAGGGTGGTTCTTTCTGTATATATCCTTTTCTAGCCACATTATAGCCTCCTAATTCCCCCACCTTTGCAGGAGATCCTATTTAGGGCTACTATTAAATTAGTGCATTAGGGCTACTATTAATTAGTTGAGAAAATAATCTATTTTTTTTGCAAAGGACAGTGTGTAGTGACCCACCATGAAGAACATGCTGTGAAACTGCTTCCTCTTGTGATTCAGGTCACCTATTTTCCCTAAGAGCGCATTCCTGTTTGTTTGATTGTAGTTTGTTACTGCTTTTGTCATTGTTGCTCTTGGTAAAGAACGTCATTAAGCTTTTCAGTTTTTCTCAGTGTTTTTCCTGCCTCAGCACACCTGAGTGGAATACAAACACCCCTCATCCCAGTGGCTGACTAGGACGTTGATTCTCAGGAATGCACAATGGGAAGGGATGTGGGAGGAGAAAGAGAGAGAGGAAGAAGCAAGTGCAGCTTAAAAGGCCTTACGGGTGTGTCTGCTCATATGCAGGTCAAGGCGGTGCACACCCTCAAAGTTCTTTCTCTGTTCTTTCTTTCTCATTTTGAAACCCTCTTATTGGATTTTCTGTACATTTGTTTTAGAGTTTTTTACTATAATTTTGTTCAAAGAGACTCATTTTGCAAGTAAATGATGGCCCAGGAGGTAGGGTGCACTGTAGTAGGATATTGTTACAACGTTTTAGATTCTGCTTTGATATTTTCACCACTTCACAGTCTTTTGTTGAAATCGCATATATCTTGTTCAGGAGGGGAATGAGACAAGCCCTTTGTGCAGAATGAGCTGAAATTGTTGCTCAAGTTGTTCTGGAGATCATGTTTGAAATGACGGTTTGGAGCTCTGTGTGCTCATTGTAACTGCTATGGGGATCTTGATAGAGTGATGAGTGTCTTCTTCCATTTTGCTGTCCTTCCAAGATTATTGTGGAACCATGATTATTGAAGGAGAGGAAGCTCCAGTTGCCTACACGTTGGATGATACCAAACCTGATGGCAACTATGCTGCCATAATGGGGTAAGGCACAGTTATGGTGGTATGAATGCTATTGGATGTTGACAATGTATTCCCATACTGTTGATAATGTCCCAAACTTCTAAAAATAAATTTTTACCCAATAGCACTATTCTCCCAATCCAGCAGCAGAAAAATTCTTTTATAAATACTGTCTTACAATGAATAAATATTTAGAAAGAAATTATAACACCAGCAACATTTTAAAATTTGCTATAGTAATTTTCTGCTTCTTATGTAAAGCTGTGACTTGATATATTTCCATAAGTTATCTTTTGTGAAAGCATGATGTGAAGACCTGATTTAGGGTTTTTATTAAGAGGGCTTCTTATGGAGACTTTACCATTATGTGAACATCAATGGTATTTATGTGGAATGATGAGGTTTTCCAAGTCCCACTAGAGAGGAGCCAAGACCAGCGCAGTCTACATTTTGGCAGGGAAGACCAGCACAGATGGGGGCATGTCTTGGGGGACAGAACCTGTTCCAGAGAAGTGTCACTTAGAACAGTCAAAATTAATATGAGCCCTAGAATATGTATGAGTTTATTTCAGAGAGAGTCCAGTGATGGCGAACCTTTTGAGCTCGGCGTGTCAGCATTTTGAAAAACCCTAACAACTCTGGTGCCGTGTCACATATAGAAATGTTTTGATATTTGCAACCATAGTAAAACAAAGACTTATATTTTTGATATTTAGTTTATATATTTAAATGACATTTAACAAAGAAAAATCAACCAAAAATATGAGTTCGCATGTCACCTCTGACAAGCGTGTCATAGGTTCGCCATCACTGGTCTAGGGTCAGAGGAGGGAGATCAAAGATAGTTGCGAGGTGGAAAGCGATCATACAGCTACAAATGGAGGCAGATTCTACTAGTAGAAGGGTGGCCACTAGGGAAGACACCATTGGGTAGATAGAACCAAAGGACAATGGGGTGGATGAAATTGGAAAGGCTTAGACATAACTTCATTGGACATTCCTGTTAGCCACCAGCTATGTAGAGAGAAGTGGGTCAGCCATAGTATTACCATAGGCAGAAATTATAGCTAGTCATCTATCTTTAGCATCTCGAATCCCTAAAATGGAAGGTGCATTTCAGTGTCTGGAATATAACATGTAAATAGCAAAACATTAAATAACTACTGTATAATTTGTTTCTTTGGCTTTACTTTTAACTTGTGCACTAGGCACATGTGTAGCTATAGAAATGAGGCCAAGATGAAAGCAGCAATTAATTTCCTCCTTTTTTGCTTGTTTGTATGTTTTAGATTTATCCTTGCCCACAAAACTGTAAAACTGGCACGTCTTACCAAAGAAGAAAGGTAAGAAAAATCGTGCTTCTCTTTTTCCCTCTTTTCCTTCCTTCCTTCCTCCTTCCCTCCCTCCCTTCCTCCCTCCCTCCCTCCCTTCCTTCCTTCCTTCCTTTTTCTGCCTCTCTCTTCCTTCCTCTCCCTTCCCTCCTTTCCGCCTCCCTCTCTTCTTTTCTGTCTACTTGACTGCCTTTCAATTTTACTTAACTTTTTAACTTAAATACTGCCTAAAAATACGTGTTTCCAATGTTACATCTCTGTTGTGTTAATTATAAGGATCTTGTATAAGGGCACAGTGCTTATAACTTAAGAATCAAGTATTTAAATAAATATTTATTGAGTTTATTGTACATAAGACACCATGAAAGAAGTTAGGGAGAGTACATAATATCCATATCACCTGAGAATACAAAAATGAATATAGCTCAGGAGCTAAAAATTTACTTGGGGAGAATGCATTTCTAACAAGTTCCTGGGTGCTGTTGCTGCTGGGATCATATTGTTTTACGTCATTAGTGAAAAGATTATGTGAGTTTGTTGATAAAACTTAAATTCTGAGACCTTAAGTAACCTGCTCAAGACCTTACAGTTCATAAGAGATAGAAGCAGAATTTAAAGCTTTTCTTGCTCCCTTCTCTTTCCTCTCTGCCTATTGCTTTGCAGTGAAGTGGGAAAGGAATGAGTAAGGATCACGTCTGCATCCTCCCAGAATCTCCAGTGCTTAGCAGATTGAATGACACTTAAGACTGAAGCGGTTCTCAACCTGTGGGTCGCGATCCCTTTGGCAGTTGAATGACCCTTTCACAGGGGACAGCTAAGACCATCCTGCATTTCAGATATTTACATTATGATTCATCACAGTAGCAACATGACAGTTATGAAGTAGCAATGAAAATAATTTTATGGTTGGGTCACAACATGAGGAACTGTATTTAAAGGGCCAGAAGGTTGAGAACCACTGTTTAAGAGGAACACAACATTTTTTTAATGAATGAACAAATTACTGTGTGCCCCCCAGTGATTCAGGCAATGCCTCACTTTATTTTCTATTTGTGACCTCATTGATTTAAGACATTTGAAATAGAACCAAGTGCCTTGTTTTGAAAAATTAAAATGAAATGTCAAGTGGAAGCAATGGCTCACAGTCTTTTTGAATGAGGGGATAGGTGCCTCTTTCATATGTTGTTTCACTTCCTTCATTTTCACTTTTGCCCCCACTCCTCCTCTCATAGGTTGAATAAGCTTTGTGAGCTCTATGCAAAAGTTCTGGGATCCCAAGAAGCTTTGCAGGTAAGGCTGCTTCTCAACCCTTTCCCTAGAGAGAGAGAGATCTTGCTTTGTCCATCAGTAGGGCCCTAGAACTCATGTTTTCCCTGCTTTATGCATGCTTTGTTGTCTATTGTGTAGAAAGAAGCAAGTCCTGAGATCAAGGAAAGGTGGAAGATGAAGTCCACCCTTCCTCCTGATTGGCAGGAAACAGTCAGCGAAGGGTGCTTATGTGGTGCTTGTCACCCTCAGATGCAGAGAGAACAGAGGGCTGTCCATCAGACATTCTTTAGACCAACAGTTGTTAATAAGTATCATCAACAGAATTGCCTATACCCCATGAAAACATTAATTTGTCTGTCTAGCTTCCTTCAACAAAGCTCAAAACATGAATCCAATCATCTTTTTTCCTTGACAGACATGTTTTTCTGCTTTTTCTACTCCAGCCACTGCAGAAGCAAAAATCTTTTTTAAAACTTGTCTTGAAACCATAGGCACTAAAACTTATTAATAGTTAAGACCACTTTTAAAATGGAACTAAACAGTTGCAGCTTACGAGCAGTACCTGAGATATGAATGAACCAACTGAGAAGACTTTCTGAAGTCAAAATTTCTTATTTTATTACCAAAGATATTTACCTGCCCAAAGACATATCTCTAAAAAACATCAGGATAATAAGGCTCTACTTCAGACATACGATGGTTCTTTAATTTGAAGCTTATTAGAATGTGTTTGGTTTACTCTGGAGTGGATTCCCTTGAGTTTTCATTGAGTTTTTGTCACTCTGCCATGCAGCCGGTGCACTATGAAGAGAAGAACTGGTGTGAGGATCAGTACTCAGGAGGCTGCTACACGACCTACTTCCCCCCGGGGATCATGACTCAATATGGAAGGTAGAGTAAAAGCGTGCTCATTTTAATCCAAATTCTAAACAGGCTCATGTAGCTCTTCTGTTTCTTATGAATGTTAAAAATCCATAATCTTGTTCGTAAATTGTAAATCTCATGAAAGAAGTCATAATTCTGCATCATGGGGTTGCGTTTCACTTTAAGTCCTTTGAAGAAACAACCCCAATCAATATAACCAAAGAAGTTTGCAGCATCATAATAGGAACTTAGAGGGTTCACTTTATATTGTAAGAAGAAGTACCTTTCTACTGAGTTTACACCTCAGTAAAATTTCCTCAAATGGAGCTCTATAAGTGCCAACATGAGTACATTATAAAAGCAAAATGAGCTCAAGACTGAAGGTGAAGGGACTTGGGCTCCACTCCTGATTCTACCAATAACCGACTTTGTCACCCTGGATAGGTCACTTCACCTCTTTGAACCTCACTTTTCTTATTGGGTGTATGAGAAAATGCAAATAGCATGTAATAGACAATAATCAGTATACTGACAACCAGTTTTATTTTTTAGCATCTTTATTGCGATATAATTCATATACTACACAATTTACCCAAACAAAATGCATAATTCAATGATTATTAGCATTCACAGTGCTTTGTATCCAAATATGACTCATTGGAGTTTAGTTAATTGTATTTGATGATAACAAAGTGTGAATTAATGATATAGCAGTAATTATTATGAATATGAGAGTAATATTTAACCAAGCAGTAATTTAATGCCGAGCTCAATCTAAACAAAATAGGAAATGTAGAGTAGTGAGTAAAAGGCTGTTGAAAGTGTGTAATTAAAAGAGTGTGAATAAATGTAATGACTAATCGATCTCTTCATAAAAACCAGTCAAAGAAATATTAAAATCTATACCTGTGAGAAGGTATATAATGATTTTGGTTAGCCCTTTCATCATCTTTCTGAAGATAACAAATATCATCTATGAGAACACCTGATTAGTTACTGGGTCAACAAGTTAATTTTTTGATATGGTGAGTGTAAAATATGTCAATAGCAACAGGTTCATTCAGCATTTAGTGGCTAAGTGCCAATCATTTTCCAAGCCTTGTGCTAAAAACTTTGATACCAAGAAAAGCCCTCTCTGCTGTGAAGGAGCTGATGGTGTTGGGGGCTGGGGTGGGAATGGGGATCGAAGAGAACATCAAACATTGCTCTAATGCTATGGTAATGACACTAATTACTATGGTAAGTGCTCTAGTAGAGGACTATACAAATACCATGAGTACCTAGGGAGTGATACTCAGGGGTGGGCAAACTTTTTGGCTCGAGGGCCACAATGGGGTCTTAAACTGGACCGGAACAAAAGCATGGATGGAGTGTTTGTGTGAACTAATATAAATTCAAAGTAAACATCATTACATAAAAGGGTACGGTCTTTTTTTTTTTTTAGTTTTATTCATTTCAAACGGGCCAAATTTGGCCCGTGGGCCTAGTTTGCCCACGGCTGCAGTCTAGCCTTACCTAGAGAAATAAAAATGGCTTCATAATACCCATCTCATTTGAGGATTGTAGAAGGCAGAGAAAGGCTATTGGGAAATGCACTCTAGGCAGAAGGAACTGTATGAGCAAATGCTTGAAATCCTACAAGTTCATGGAATGCCGGGGGGGGGGGGGGGG
>NW_006284850.1:877285-890691 GCF_000327345.1 Myotis davidii
TGAATATATTATATGAAGCCAGCCTGTTTAGTTTTCTGATAAAAGGCCTGGTAGTATACAGTGTATTATGATGTGCACAATATATGACTGTATGTGTGTTAGTTTTGGACATACTAAGCAAAACATAGGGGATAAAAACAGAGGCCTTGCCCAACCGGCATGGCTTAGTGGTTGAGTGTTGAGTGTTTCCTTCCACGACCCGCGTGGAGTAGGGTTCGGTATCTGAAAGAGGAGCCGCACAACAAATGCGAGAAAAAGACACGAGATAATTTTGCAATATTGGGGGACCAGGCGGCAAGTCCCAAAGGACTGCCTCCCTGTGCTCAGGCCTCACCAAGTTTTTATTGATTCTGGGATGCACCCATAGCATAGCCCTTAGGCAGGTGACCCCTGGCAACAGGCAGACTAGCCCATCAGCAAGGATTTACATAATAATAAATGGGGGAGTAGTTTCAGCTACCACTGTCTGGACAAACAGAGGTGACTCCTAGCTCCGAGCTTTGCTAGGGTTTCAAAGGCACCCAGCCTTCGAGGGGTTTCCAGGAGTTCTTTGTCTAAGCTTATCAGATAGTGAAGGCAATAAACAGTTTCCCACACTATGGCCTTGTAGAATAGCTTCCCCCAGTAGGGGGCATGCAGGAGGCAGCCAATCAATGATTCTCTCTCATCATTGATGTTTCTATCTCTCTCTCCCTCTCCCTTCCTCTCTGAAACCAATAAAAATATATTTTAAAAAACAATAATGACTTGTTAACTAAGCCTACCAGATAGCAAGGTCTTCGTTGTTTGTTAGTCTGGTATTTGCTAACTGTGTGGCTCTTGACAAGTCACTACACATTTCTCCAATATTCAGTTTATTCATGTGTAAAATGGGATAATGATAATAGTCACTATGTCATAGAGTTGATTGAAATGATTAAAGAAATAATTCAGTAAGGAAGGGAATATAAACAAGTGGTTAAGATTGTATGCTCTAGGGTCAGTCAGATACCACCTCCCTCGTACTAGTTGTGACCCAGAAAAAATTACTTTGTCTTTGGTGCTGGTTAGGAAGCAGACTAACCAGCAGTTAGGAAGCAGACTCTGAAACAAAGAGCATACAGGATATATGCTAGGGACAGCATTTGGTATCAACACCTGTGAGAGAGGAAGGAAACAGGAGTGGGCAGAGGGAGAAGTTGGCCTGTGATACAGTTCCAATAAAGGCCTCAGCTGTCCCCACAGGAAGCTCTGGAGCTAGGGATGGCCCTTAAAAGTTGTTCCAACAGTCTTTATACCCCATAATAATCAGTCATTGAATGCAACTGCTGCTGAAAGGAGGCATGACCTTGAGCAAGACAATTTTCTTCAGCTGAGGCAATCTCCAAAGAGGACTACTATCAGAAGGTCATCTTCTGGCAATACTTCCACCAGCTAAAAATAAGCCCTTCATTCTTGATAGGGGGTCTGGGCAGTGCATCATAATGTTCACTACAGTCTCTGTACCTCTATATGTACCTCTATATTCTCATCTGCAAAATGGGGATAAAAATAGGACCAACATCATAGGGTTGTGAAAAGGGCTAATGCACTTAGAAGAGTGCTGGGCATCCAAATTTGTTAATCTTTGTAACGTAAAGCAATAAAACTCAATGCTGGTAGACGTGAGTGCTCATGAATGGTAGTTTCGGACTCACAGATATTGTTACATGTTACTAATGGAAAAGGTCTTAGAAATATCATTGTAGTGTGTCCTTGAAGAGATGGGGAAGCCAGAGTAGTGATTTCCCAAGTTCATTGGTGAAATAGCCAAGTAAGGAACTGGGGCATGTGTCAGCTTATAAGGAGTTAGTGAGCCATAGAAGGAGCTACACATGACTTCATGTAGGTGAAGGAAATACATGCTCCATTGATGTTAGTCCCTTTACTTGTAAGCTCTTGGTACAGGAGTGGACTTTGTCTGTAACAAGAATCATGCAAGAGCTGGAGGAACCTGTGAGCATTTTGCCAAAATTCACAATGTACTACTTACTGATGTATAGAATCTGAGGATACCAACCAGCCTTGGTCATTATGGGAAGGTTCTTTGGTTCTCTGATACTGACCACTTTTACCTCTTTGCTTTTGTTTCAAGGGTACTCCGCCAGCCGGTGGGCAGGATTTATTTTGCAGGCACCGAGACTGCTACACACTGGAGTGGTTACATGGAGGGGGCTGTGGAGGCTGGCGAGAGAGCAGCCCGAGAGGTAGGGCCTGGAGTCATGGGTTGTGGGGAAGGAGGTAACTCATGGGCCTGATAAGTAGGTTAAAGATGTCTGAGATCTTGGAGGCCAACTTTCCAGTAGACACACGAAACACAATTTGAGCAATAGTCTCAGTTGAAGTAAACACTTTAACCCAAAAGTAACAATGAAAATATCCATCATGTCAGCCAAGATAAAAGAGTGCACTGGACAAAAGATCACTATGGCTCTCATTGAGAAATAACCTAGGACTAATATTATAGCACCAAACATGTTTCTGTTAGGACTCAGAATTCATTTTTATATTTCCTGACAATTCCTGTGATCTCATGCCTATTAAGTCATGTTCACAAATACAATTTATGATGAGCCTAATGATTGGAGCCTCTTATGCCATCAATGAAAGACTTTTTGGGACCTTTTAAAGGTTCAGTGGACTATGTTAGCTGTTACTATGGTATTTTTTATAGATATCGTGAGACTTAGTCCTTTATTTAAAGAGCAGATTTGGAGAAAGATGGTGTTACTTTTGTTATTCACCAGGGTATTTGTTCTTTTCAGATCCTGCATGCCATGAGGAAGATTCCAGAGGATGAAATCTGGCAGTCTGAACCAGAGTTTGTGGTAGGTTATATTTTATTTCATGAATTCAAGTCTCTGTTTTTTAAAACAATTATTCTCGCCCTAGCCTGTTTGGCTCAGTGGATAGAGCGTCAGCCTATGGACTGAAGGGTCCCAGGTTCCAAAATAAAAACAATTATTTTCAAAAAGAATACATTTGTATATATTCACATACCTTTCCCTAAGTGTTTCAACCCATGAATGTTTAATGGCATGGGCTAGGTCAAAGGTGAGAGATTTAGAACTTTTATAAATTTGTAGCTGCCACATTCATTACATATTATTAGGAAAAATAATTTTTTGGTCTGAGAGCTCTAGACATTAAGAACTGAACATATGCCTGTTGAATAAATCTCTAATCTGGTGATTCTCAACAGGAGGTAGAAAAGGAAAGAAAAATATAGCAGTATCCCCCATCCATGGGGCAAAGGGATGAATGAAACGGAGCAGATTTAGATTAAAAATTTGTTTTTTCATATATACATTATTATTTTCATAATAAAACCCCAGGAAGTCTTCCTGATTGGAAGGACACATACAAGATAGAATGAAATGCACTGTAGAGGACAAAGGTCAAAAAGGTCAAAGTTATTCCTCTATTAAGTATGAAGTCAAAACGAATAGCCCTACCAGTCCAAGTCATTCTCTTAGTGCTGGTCACATATGCGATTGAGGGCTGAGTGGACCATAGATTTATTCAATTCAACAAGTATTTATGGTGCACCAACTCTGCACCAGCTGTTGTGAAAAGGCTACAGCAGTGTTTTCATGGAGCTCAACATGTGGTTGAGAGAACAGATGATAACCAGGAAGCACAATTGTGATGAAGATGACATGCTGAGAATGTTAAAAGCCTGGGGACACAGGAAGGGCTCCTTGAGGAAGTGAGGTATAAACTGAGACTTGAAGGATGAGTCAGAATTAGTTAAGGAAAGGGCCAAATGGAGGATGGAGATGAGTGTTATGACCAGAGGGAATGTTATGTTTAACAGTCTAGAGCAGCGGTTCTCAACCTGTGGGTTGTGAGCCCTTTGGCGGTCGAACGACCCTTTCACAGGGGTCGCCTAAGACCATCCTGCATATCAGATATTTACATGACAATTCATAACAGTAGCAACATTACAGTGATGAAGTAGCAATGAAAATAATGTTATGGTTGGGTCACAACATGAGGAACTGTATTTAAAGGGCCAGAACGTTGAGAACCACTGGTCTAGAGGTTGGTAAGAGTGAGTCATGTTCAGAGAACTGGAGGAAATGCAGACTTTCTGGAGTGAAGTGCACAAGCCCTGTACTGACACCAAATGTTCTCTGCCCCCAGGATGTTCCTGTGCAGCCCATTCACACGACCTTCTTGGAGAGACATTTGCCCTCCGTGCCAGGCCTGCTGAGGCTGATTGGATTGACTACCATCTTGTCAGCAACTGCTCTTGGCTTCCTGGCCCATAAAAGGGGGCTACTTGTGCGGCTCTAAAGAGGAGGCATCTGTAACCATACCTTCTTCTTACTTTACTTGGTGTGTGGGTTTGGGGATGGGGTTGAAATAAAGTTTCATGAAGACATACAGACTCTAGTGTGAGGCAAGGAGCAACACAAGTCAGACTACTGACCATAGGAACAGTATCTCCTCCTCTATTTGGTCCCTGCGTATTGTCCCGTGCTAGGCTTAGCACTCTGTCTTGCCCTTTTGCAAATTTATTGCCCCCAGAAACGTCACAGTAGTTAACCAGTCTTGTTTAAGGTCCTTGTTGCCCCACAACACACATTGCCCATGCACCAAAAAAAAAAAAATAGCTTTTCCCTACCTCTGTGGCTTTGTGCTTCTCCTTACTCTTAACTGTACCATTCCCATCTTTCAAGTTCTCTGCATTTGTCCTTAGAATCCTGTATTGTTATAGGTGGTAGGCCTAGGAGACCATCTAGTCCTCATTTTCTATTTTAGACTTGAGCCAACTAAAGCTGAGGGAAGTGGAATATAATTATCCAAGGTCTGAAATAAGACCCTGATGTTTTGGAGACTAGAACACAGGTCCATTGCTTTCCCCACCTCCTTGTCTGTATGCCCCCAATAACCCTCCTCTGCTCCCTGCCATGGTTGCTGATGACACCTTCTTGAATGGGTTTACTTTGTACTAAGTTGTTATGTACCACTACTACTATACTACCCCTACTATTGTTATGCAATAAAATTGATTCGCCAAATGTCTATTGTTTTTTTTCTCTTTGAGTAATGACTTTTTTGAGGTTTTGACAGATTAAATCATAATACAATATTCAGCATATAATTGTGGCTTTAACATATTTAACCAAAAATTTTTTAAAGCCCAAATGATGGATGCAGTTTGATTGTGTGATCCATCACGGATGGTATGTTTATGAGCACTTGGTAAATGATTTATAGTGATATGACACAGATGCTAAAAAAGACAGTTCCTTGCTTTCACCCCCCCCCCAAAAAAAGAGCTGTCAAAATAAATGACATATTAATAAGCAAGATGCTTTAACTATTAAGATAACTAGAATATTTCATTTGACCTTTCATATTACTTATCAGTGCAAAGCTTTTTACCAGGTACACTTATTAATTTAAAACCATAGTTTCACAGTTCATTAGATTCTATTTGAACTACTCTTCAAATGATATTATTTCAAAGGACTCATATCTCTTGACTTCCAAAGTCAGCTTTTATCAGGATATATTTTAAATCCATAAGTGACCATTCTTTCACTCTCCCTTAGAAAATGAAGCTTAGTAATCTTAGCATAAATGAAATTTAAGAAATGTCCTAGAATTAATCAATCATAGTATAGAATTTCTGATTTTACAGTGACATTTACATTCATGAATTTATAGGAACTTTAGAGACAAAAATGAGGAAATTAAATAACCCACTAAGACTTTCTTTTTAAATTTTGTGTTTTGAATCTGTCTAAAAATGCAATTAACTTGCTCTGACTCAATGTTTGAGTGTCACATTATGAATTAGGAGGCCATGGTTCCATTCCCCATCAGAGCACATGCCCAGGTTTCGGGTTCAATCCCTAATAAGGGGCATTCAGGAGGCAGTCAATCAATGATTCTCTCTCATCACTGATATTTCTGTTCTCTCTCTCTCTCTCTCTCTCTCTCTCTCTCTCTCTCTCATTCCTCTCTGAAATCAATAAAAATATATTTTTAAATGTAATGAACTTGACATAAGGATGTCTTCTTGAGCATGCTACCCTCCAAAATAATTTCCTAAAGTAGTCACATTACTAACTCTAACACATTAATTAAACCAAAACCACAATGAGGTATCAAACTTGATAGGATGGGTAGTATCCAAAAGATGGGAGAAAACAAGTGCTGAAAAGGATATGGAGAAAAGGGAACCTTTGTGCACTGTTGGGAGTGGGGGGGTGGTATTTGGTGCAACCACTATGAAAAATAGTATGGAAGTTCCTAAAAAAATTAAAAATAGAACCACCATATGATTAAGCAATTATACCATGAAAATATATCCAAAAGAAACAAAAGCACCATGTTGAAGAGATATCTGCATCCCCATGTTCAAGTCAGTATATTATATAATAAAGAGGAAATATGCAAATTGACCGTCACACTGCCACAAATATGGAGGCACCCACAGCGGAGGCGGGGGTTTCCGTAACACAAGATGGCTGCACCCACAGCAGAGGCCAAGTTCCTGAAATGAGCCTTAACAAGCAATAAGCAGGGACCTGAGGCTGCGCCCCGCCCCTCCCCTATGGGGCTTGACAGAGGACCTCAGGCAGTGCCCCCCATGCGGCAGGGCTTGATGGGGGACCTCAGGCCCCACCCCCTGCCCTGGCACCAGACCGGGAGACCTCAGACAATGCCCCCCACCCAGAAGAGCTTGATGGGGGACTTCAGGCTGTGCCCCCCACCTGGTGGGGCTTGACAACGGTGGGACCAGCCAGGTCTGGATCTAGCCCAATGGGGGTGGGGCTGGCTGGGTCTGGGTCTCGTGCGATTTCAAGGCACACGTGGGTGGGCGGGGACTTGACTCTGTGTCCTGTGGTGCACCCCCGACTCTGACTGGAGGAAGATTTTCATATACATTTTACTAATTCTCTTTCATCTCTGACACTTCTATTATAGAGGGCAAATAGCAATATTAAAATATTTCTTCTAATTAATCCCCTTTAATGTGCACAAATTTCGTGCACTGTGTCACTAGTCTATATATATAAAAAGCTATATTTAATATGCAAAGCGTCCCCTCAGGAGTTTGACCAGGAGACCAGGAGTTTGATCACTCAATATGACATGCGCTGACCACCAGGGGGTGGCATGGAATGAAGGAAGGCCTGGTGGGCACCCGGCAGCCAGGGTAGGGAGGACCCAACCATTAGCTGGAAGGCCCCGATTGGCCCTGATCACTGGCCAGGCCTAAGTACACTACTTGTGCACGAATTTTGTGCAACAGGCCTCTAGTTATTGATAATAGCCAAGACCTGGGAACAATGTAACTTTTCATCAGGGGATCAATGGATAAAAGTTGTGGTACACACACACACACACACACACACACACACACTAGAATATTCTAGAATGCTCTGGAGTCTAGGGGACTGTATAGACAAGTTGGTGAAATGTGGTCATGGATTTGTTGTTGTGGTTTATTTCCTGTAAGTTTTATTTTTAGATACTGAAGAAGACTCATCTGAGTTGAAAATTCTCCCAGAGAGTGATCTTACTGACATTTTAGTCTGTGGACGCTAGAGGCCAAGCTCCTGTATTAGAAATAATTGACCTAATTAGACCCTGAACTTACCCTTGACTTCTACTTTCTGATGTAATTGTTCTTGTCATTTCTGCTGAGACTACACAATGAGCCACTGACAAATCATATACCATGACATTTCAGACACTGGCTTCTACCTATGATCTCTTTGACTTCTTTCAGTTTTCTTTATATCTCAACCATGAATCATTTCTTCCATAAGCATTCTGATTCAGTTTATTCTCCTTGAAAATCCATTTCCCTTGAAGGCAAAATGCTGAGTGGTACTGAACTTTTGCTCTTTAGAAGGCAGCTATGCTCACCACTATACCACCAACGCTGAACTTTTGCTCTTTAGTTTGACATATCTGTCTTACCTCTAGGCCATTTTATTGTATTATATTTTCTTTTTTCTAACCTGCTGTCAAAAGCTTTTCAATACAAGAATCTTACCTACGTTACAGAAAACCAAGGAGAAAATTCCGCAGTTTTGTGGGAGCAGTGGGAAGACCACCAGCTGTTTCAGGAAAGTTAGAACTGACATGAGCCATAAACCCCACATCCTCACAACCCATACCTCTTCTCTGGTCCTATGTTGTTCTCTACCTGCTCTTCTCTTCTCCTGCTCTACCTCCATTGTTACCAAACGCTCAGGCCCCCAGTCCACAGGTCAAGGACAGATATTGGCTGAATATAACTCATTTTTAAGCCCAAGGTGGACTGTGGCCTGCTTACTTTCCTTTGGGATTTGTACCTGCAGGCAGTACTATTTCCTTGGCCTTGGGCATACTCTCCTGTTGTCAGCCTGGAGACTTTGAACATTTTGTCATTAGCCACTCAGCCCAGAATTTCCTTCTTTACGAAGCCAAGGAATGGAGAGTCGGCTGGGTCCAGCGAGGCTGTTCCCCCACCACTATCCATCTAGCCCAGTGATGGCGAACCTTTTGAGCTCGGCGTGTAAGCATTTTGAAAAACCTTAACTTAACTCTGGTGCCGTGTCACATATAGAAATTTTTTTATCTTTGCAACCATAGTAAAACAAAGACTTATATTTTTGATATTTATTTTATATATTTAAATGCCATTTAACAAAGAAAAATCAACCAAAAAAATGAGTTCGCTTGTCACACGTGTCATAGGTTCACCATCACTGATCTAGGCTCACAGTGCCAATCATACAGTATTACATGCCTTGGTAGGGTAACCCAGATAGGTGAGTGAACCAAACCAGCAAGATCCCAGGTTAGGATGGCAGGTAATTCAGTCAAGGTTCTATAGAGACTAGTCCAGTGGATTCAGGGGCCTAGGCCTTGGCAGGTGTATGAAAAGTCATATTTAGCTGCTGTGGGGGCAAAGGGTAAGAGATTGACAGCACCTGGGTTCCAACTATATCCCTACCACATAGGGAGATATAGTGAGAACAGCTTAGTTAAAGGGCCCTAATAACCATGCAGACTAATAGCCACGGACTGCATCTCAGCCCTCATCATCTCACAAAGATGGGTCTGCCTGAGGGGGATAGGATAAGGCTAAGTGTCCCATAGCCATCAGCATTCTCCTGGGAATTCCAGAAGAGGCCCAGTATCTGCTCCTTGCGTGGGGGGGCCTTCTTGCCTAAGCTTGAAAGTGTCCTGGATCTAGATGACCTGCTGTCACCCTTTGCCATACTCTGAAACACCCTGAAAACCCAGACCAAGGGTGGCTGGACTCTTCCGGGGCTAACCCAACCTTCCCTCTGAACATTCCCTGACCACCGAGGCCAGCGGTTCTCAACCTGTGGGTCACGACCCCTTGGGGGTCGAACGACCCTTTCATAGGGGTTGCCTAAGACCATCGGAAAACACATATATAATTACATACTGTGTACAGTAGCAAAATTACAGTTATGAAATAGCAACGAAAATAATTTTATGGATGGGGGTTGTGGCATAAGGAAGGCTGAGAATCACTGACCTAGGCTATAGCTACCCTTTGCTCACCCTGTCTACCCCACTAAATTGCTTTGCCTATGCCCTAGGACAGTAGTCGGCAAACTATGGCTCACGAGCCACATGAGGCTCTTTGGCCGCTTGAGTGAGGCTCTTCCACAAAATACCACGTGCGGGCGCGCACATACACTGCGATTAAAACTTCGTGGCCCATGCACAGAAGTCAGTTTTCGGCCTGGGGGAGTCTATTTTGAAGAAGTACTCTTGATATTTGGCACTGTTGACTAATGAGTTTGCCGACCACTGACATGGGAGACAGAATTGGTACAAACATAGGCTCCTTCTTTCTGTCTCAGAGGGACTGACCACACAGACCCAGTTTTCCTACACATTGATTCATGAAGGATGTTATCTGCCAAGTGCTTGAAACCACCCATCTAATGCTAAACAACCATCTTTTCCCAATACTGTCTTCTCTTTACCTAACCTGAAATTTCTACTGTGGACAGATTTATACGGGTTGCTGAGTGGGAGGGGTGCCGGGGATGGAGGAGAAAGTTGCCAGGGTGTCCTTCCTGGGTGTGCCCAGTGTCAGAGTGAGACTGGATTTCTTTCTTTCTTTCTGTGCTTGTTAATATTGATTTGTTAATTTTGTATTTCGTCCTGATCTCCAGCTTCCCCTTGAGACTGGGCATGTCATAAATGATCGAGTGGAATAAATAATGAATAAATGCTTCTCTCTTGGATTCCAATTTAAATCCAAGGAGCCCTGGTGAGATCTGAGGACTGGTCCTGTCAATTACTTCTTCCAGACTGACCTCTGGTTACTAATTGGCTCATTTGCATTCCTTCTTTAGAGGACATGTTACAATGGGAGTAAAATAATTAAAGAGTAGCAAACCTGAATTTGTGGTTGGATACCTTTGAAGCTATGTCATTATCATTATGATACCAGGCACTGAGCATCAGCCTTCCAGGGAAAGGACAGTAGATTTTAATTTTCTCCTACAATGATGTTTTATAGTAAGAGCGGAATATTAATAACGACCCTTGATCCTTATTTGCTAATATCTCCATGTGCACTAAAAATACTGGCTTAAGGCAGTGATTCCCCAGAAAAAAACAGGATTTCATTTGTATGGCATAAAGGGAAATGGATAAGGTTACTCCATGCCTGGAAGTGAGCAGCCTGGGGGATCCAGCTACGAAAGACCCTGTACCTTCATCCAGAGAGCTGATGGCCTCCAAATCTCCACACACATATAACCCCTTTGTGGCGGAGCCTATCATTTGGGGAGACATGAAATATCATTTAAACAAATATATACAGTATTAGTAGAGGAGAGAAGTAATTTAAGGTGTATTTCAGAAGTAGGAGTCATAGTAGACCATAAACTGATCTTGAATCTTTTTTTTTTAAGACCAGCATTTATTATTACTGACAGCTTTGCCTGCATTATCCTACTGAATGCTGAGGACAACTGCATATGTTTAATATCAAGTTTCAAAACCAGGTCTAACTGACTTCAGAAACCTGAGCTCTTAACATGTACAGTCTTTTAGAAAGGAGCATGACAACAAAGAATCATCTGTTTCTAAAGAAAATTCTTAGGACTGACTAATGTAAATGTGGATGCAGCAATAATAAGTATTTTTAGTTCTGTGCTGAGCCTAAGAACTGAAACCATCATACTTTCCTATCCCTGAGCTAAACAATATGGGAGCCAGTCAAAATACCTTGGCTACATGTACCAGGAAATACTTGCTTCTGGAATATAAAACTTTGAACTCACAAAACTTCATTATTTATCAAGACTAACTGCTTGCTCAAGATTCACTTCAAGACCCCGAGCTATTTACTATGGCATAGATTTTGCGAATCCCAACCAGTTTTCTGCCTTGCAAAACCGATCTTAAAAACCACCCAGCCCAAGTTGAAACCTCATAAACCTATAAACCCTGTGCTAATTTCTCCTAATGTTTGAGCCACTATTAAGACTTGGTCAATGTGATGTTCCCTTTATTGCAGTAGCTTTCCTGGATCATGTTTCCTGGTAGTCTTTTGGGAGGTCAAGGATTGACCAGTGTCTGATAGGATACTTTACTTTGAGGCTCCGACTCCTAAAGGGGGAGCCTGAGAAGGTTCATATAAGAGCACAACATAGCCCTAACCCTTTGGCTCAGTGGACAGAGCGCCGGCCTGGGAACTGAAAGGTCCCAGGTTCAATTCTGGTCAGGGGCATGTACCTTGGTTGTGGGCACATCCCCAGTGGGAAGTGTGCAGGAGGCAGCCGATCGATGCTTCTCTCTCATCGATGTTTCTAACTCTCTAGCCCTCTCCCTTCCTCTTTGTAAAAAACCAATAATATATATATATATATATTTTTTTTTAAAAAAAGAGCACAACATTCATGTACAGGGTGCCAAGGAATTTGGATTAGAGAATAGAAATTTCTGTTCTCTAGATGCAAATTTAGAGTCTCCTTTTTTGCTTATGTAAGACAAATACATTTGCTTCTGGGGATCAGATTTCAATCTTTTTGTATCTAGCAGACAAAACTTAAAAAGGCTCTATTAAGGTGTGTGGTGGTAGAGGAGATGGCATTTATTGGTGGGAGCAGGGAAGAGTCTATATGGTTTTAAATAATTAAACATTATACTTACTGCTCCAAGTTTAGGTGCCTGTGATCACAAGGATTTGAGGACAGGCTGATACTGGCATTTAACTCTTGGTTTTCAAGAACATCAAGGCCTGAGTGATACGCTGAATAATGGTCCTGACACAGGTGTTCATGCCCTAACCCTGGAACCTATGAACATATTACTTGACATGACAAACAGGACTCTTCAGGATGATTAAGGAATATAAAATAGGGAGATGATCCTGGATTATCCAAATGGTCCAACATAATCACAAGTGTCATCATAAGAGGGAGGCAGAAGGGTCAAAGTGAGGAACAGGTGAGGCATCCATGGTAGCAAGAGACCAGAGTGATGTAGCCACAAGCCAACGAATGCCAGAACTTCTAGAAGCTAGAAGAGGCAGAAATGTATTCTCCCCTGGGGCCTCCAGAAGGAACTGGCTTTGTTGCCACCTTGATTTTTAGACCTCCAGAAATAAAATACCAAAGTTTGTGTTGTTTTAAGCCACTATGTTTGTGATAATTTGTTACAAGGAGCGATAGGAAACTAATGCAGCCCATACATGAAAATGGCTCACATAGCAGAAGTGGTTGGGCTGCTTGTGAAAGAAGCTGATCTGCCCTCACTCCCTTTGGCCTGTCTGAATGGTTTCTACCTGCCAGTAAACTTGCCTCTAGGACTGCAGCTCTGTCCAGTCTAAATACAAGGCCCATCTAACACTGGCAGCCTCACTGGGCCCATCTAAGGGCCCCACACCTGCATCTCCCATGTCCACTGGTTGATGCTATAAAATGCTAGCTGGCTGAAGACACATACTGCACAAGCAGACCTCCTTTGCTCATTTTCTGAAAATAAATCAAATTCACTACCAGGCCTATTTCGTGTCTATCCATTTTGGGGCGCATGGTTTCCCAGGTTAGATGTGGGTCTTTTCAGGGCAGTGTTGCAGAGGTCTTTTCTGCTTCGTTCCACTGAGATCCCTCAACTAATCTTACAGGACTCTTAGGCAGCATGGAAGATGCCAGGAACTATTAGCTATATGTTTTCAGAATTTGTCTAGCCCAGGATAACATAGGCTGCTTGCAGAACATCTAGGATGGTCCCAGTACAATATAGCGTCTAAAAGAAATACAATTTTAGCCCTGACCGGTTTGGCTCAGTGGATAGAGTGTCGGCCTGCAGACTGAAGGGTGCCGCGTTCGATCCCAGTCAAGGGTACATGCCCAGGATGCAGGCTTGATACCTGG
>NW_006284850.1:890736-915159 GCF_000327345.1 Myotis davidii
TAATAATAATAAATAAAATAATAAAATAAAAGAAATACAATTTTGACGCCCAAAGTTTAGAGTAGTGTAGACCTTTATTGTACCACATGCCTCCTAGCCAAACTTGCCTAAAATCCTCCTAACTTTCTGTCTCCATAGGCCAGTGATGGCGAACCTTTTGAGCTCGGCGTGTCAGCATTTTGAAAAACCCTAACTTAACTCTGGTGCCGTGTCACATATAGACATTTTTTGATCTTTGCAACCATAGTAAAACAAAGATTTATATTTTTGATATTTATTTTATATATTTAAATGCCATTTAACAAAGAAAAATCAACCCCAAAAATGAGTTCGCGTGTCACCTGTGACACGCATGTCATAGGTTTGCCATCACTGTAATAGACTGAGCATGTCAGATCACCCCCTCACCCATCACCCAGCTGGATGCAACAGAAGTGAGGAACCAAGCAGTTCTAACAACAACAAAAATCTTCCTGGGAGATTAGGGCAGAGGAAAATCTGTGGATATTAGATATTAAGGTTTTTATTTATGTTGCGACTGGAAAGTAAGGACAGGCAAATGTGTTTGGAGGAAATTCTGGGTGGAGGTGATACCTCTTCATTTCCTTCCCTCAAGGATGAAAGGGACTTGAATACTTTAGGATTTCCGTCATAAGGAAACAACAGTGTTTGGCCAGAAGATGGCGCTCTTTTAAAACAAATTTAGGCGGCTCCTTGGCACAAGAGGCAGGGAGATAGTCTCAGTTGATAACTCTCAAAAGGCTGGGAAGGAAGGGCTAAATAGAACAGGAACAATAGGAGACTAAAGGGGTGAACAAAGGTCAATGGAGCAAATGGCATTTAACATTCAGAACTGACTGATGATGCTTGTGATTTTCTGTAACATTTAGCCATGCCATCTGATATGATCTGAATGTTTGTGTCCCTCGCCACAAATTTGTATGTTGAAATTCTAACCCCAAAGTTGATGGTATTAAGACAGTGGCTCTCAACCTTCTGGCCATTTAAATACAGTTCCTCATGTTGTGACCCAACCATAAAATTATTTTTGTTGCTACTTCATAACTGTCATGTTACTACTGTTATGAATCATAATGTAAATATCTGATATGCAGGATGGTCTTAGGCGACCCCTGTGTAAGGGTCGTTTGACCGTCAAAGGGGTCGCGACCCACAGGTTGAGAACCTCTGTATTAAGAGGTGGGGCCTTTGGGGGGTGATTAAGGGATGAGGGTGGAGCCTTCATGAATGGGATCAGTGCCCTTATAACAGAGACCCCCACAGAGATCCCCTGCCCCTTCCATCGTGTGATGGAAGCTAGAAGTCCATGAACCAGAAACTGGGCCCTTACCAGACACCAAATCTGCTGGAGTTTATGGCATTTTGTTAATATCAGCCCAAATGGATCAAGACACCATCTCACTTTTTATTTCCTTCCTCTGCCCTATGCAGTGTCCTTACCAACTTACTACACAGTGACTTACAGAGGTCTGAGGACAGATCCAAGAAACCTCCTAAATCTCATGTCCTTCTAGAAACTTCCCCTGCATTCATAGTATTTTATATCTGTGACAGCACTGGCCAGAGTCTAAACAAATTTGTTACTTGGTATCTACAGTAGATTATGTGTTACATGAGGTAAATTCTGTCTTTTCACTGCTGAATCTCAGTGGTACCTGCCAGTACATAGTAGGTGCTCAGTGTTTGTTGAATGATTGTAAAATACAGGGCAATCACCGCCCACAAAAATGTAAAAGTACCTTCTTTCTGCCTCTCTTCTAAAAGGTCAATGAATAAGAGTGAATGCTTGTTTGCTACAACCCAAATTACTTCATGTTCCCATCAACTAGATAAGGGCAAGTTCAGGTGTGTCCTATTTATTTTGGTGATAGCAACCCATCAAATGTCTCATCATGTTGCTCTGTGGACATTTAAGCAACCCCCTCCCCAGCCATTCCCCTTCTCTTTTTCTTGCTCCCACCCCACCACCCAAGCATACGCCCACACCACTCCACTGTGCCACAGTTTCACCTACGGATCTTGGTGGTTCTTAGAAAACCTCTGAGGCCCATTGAATAGGCAAAGATGGTTCCCACTGAGGAGTGGCTATACAGGAGTATAAATAAATGTCTTGTATGAGTCATGTATGCACAGAGTGGAGTCTTGCTTGAGTGGCCTGCTCTACACCTTGAAGGAATTCTAAGTTCCCTCAAGCCTCACACTGGCAAGAATCTTTTTTGACAGCCGTGACAAACTGAGGCAGAGGCCATGCTTGGCACATAGTACATGCTAAATAAATATCGGTGGCAGGACCAGCTGAAGCTACTGATTTCTCCATGGAGCAAATTACATGTTCCCCTTCTAGTCCTCTGTCTCTCCAAACCTTTATCATCACTGGTTTGAGGGCCAGAGAAGAGGTGCAGGTTGGGGTGAGGCCCACCTCTTCCTTGATGCGAGAAATCTCGGTCTTTGGTGTGATCAGGAATGCTAGTTATACACCAATTGAAGCAATCTAGTGTTTTGACCCCCAGATGCCCTCGAAATGGGTCAGTGAGCAAGGGAGGCCTGAGGAAGGGGCATCTGCCGCTCCTCCTTGCCCAGAAGAGAATGTGAACTTGCTTCTGAGCAGGGCTGGAAGCTGCTGGCCCTTGCCATCAGCAGCTTGAAGGCTTGGGGGGCAATGGGGAATGATTAGGAGCATGGCAACATTTCATTTCCTGTTCGCCCCCACCCCCAAGTGAGGGAGGAACCACAACAGCAAACTGAACAAAGAGGCTCCAGGAGGCAGCTGCAGCTGTGGGCTCTGCTGGCATTCCAGGTCCTGAGAAGTGAACTGGGCTCCTCCTGCCCAGCCAGGCCAGGGAGGGGCAAGGGAGCAGCTCTGGGCAGCCTTCGGCATCTGCTGCACCAAGGCCCGCAGGGAGCCTCTTCCCTTATTTGCTGAGCAGAAGTGGATGGCGGTGGGTGCGGCTGGTCAGGGCTGTTCCTGGCATCATGGACTTCACCACCCTGCACTAAGGTGAGTTCCTGACCCTCACTCACCCTGTGAGAGCAAAGGCCTTGGGGCAACAGCAACTCCACCCCCATGGGCTGGGGCAGGCCTGGAGGTGAGGAAAGATTTGCTGCTCTGGACCGGCTCCTCTTGATTCTTTCCACTCAGAAGTTTGTCGTCTTCAAAGGTCCCAGGAGGGGCACAAACTCTGCCATAGCGCTGAGGAGGGCGCCCCAGGGAAGTAGAGTGAGCCTTCCCCAAAGTGGAGGCTGAAGCAGCCATCTGGAGAGGGAGCATGCAAGCGTCCAGGGTAGCGGTTCTCAACCCGTGGGTCGCGACCCCTTTCGGGGTCGAACGACCCTCTCACAGGGGTCGCCGAAGACCATCGGAAAACACATATATCATTACATATTGTTTTTGTGACGAATCACCATGCTTTATGTTCCATTTGTAACAATGAAATTGGGGGGCACCACACCATGAGAAACTGTATTAAAGGGTGGCGGCATCAGGAAGGTTGAGAACCACTGGTCCAGGGCAAGGGGTCAGGCTGTAAGCCCTGGGACTGCGGGGTCTGAGTGGGCGCTAAGGAGGGAGTGTCCAGCCGGACCGGCCCTGCTGGGGAACTGGAAGAAAACGCCCTGGGTTCTTGGTGACATTTCTTGCTTCCTCCAGTTTGTGTCCTCCGTCCGGGGTGTGTCCCAGCCCAGAACATTCTCTCCCCCTTCTGGTGTGCACTCAGGGCTGGGACAAAGCGGGGCAGGGGGAGGGGGCAGAAATGTCTGGCAAAGAGACCCCCGTAGCCCCGCGCCACCACTCCCTCCCTTCCCTACCCAGAGCCCCAGAAATACAACCTTTTAAAAGCAATTACCTTACTGTAAAAAAGAAAAAACTCTTACTATTTGCAACAGCATGGATGGACCTGGAGAGCATTATGCTGAGCGAAATAAATCAGTCAGAGACAGATATATCACATGATCTCACTCATTTGTGGAATATAATGAACAACATAACCTGATGAACAAAAACAGAACCAGAAACAGAGAAGCATCCATCAGACTGTCAAACCTCAGAGGGAAGGCAGGGGAGGGAGGGGGTAAGGGGGAGAGAGCAACCAAAGGACCTGTGTGCATGCATATAAGCATAACCAATGGACACAGACACCAGGGGGTGAGGGCATGAATATGGGGGTGGGAATGGCAGGGGAGAAGTCAGTGGGGAGGGGGGGAAGGAGACACATGTAATACTTTCAACAATAAAGAATTTAAATTAAAAAAAAACTAAAAGCAATTACCTTACCTAACAGGGACAGTTTCAGGGAGATAGCTCCATTCTATGTATAAAACCCAAAGCTCAAGTCCACAACATCCTTTACATGAGAAAGGGCAACATACGTTCTCACAGCCAGTAAAGTGGATGCTGTGGGAGCCTCTCCCTGGGTCCCCAGCTGCTAGGAATACAAGCTGATCTCAGTTCACAGCTGCATTCCTCACCCAAAGTAGCACCCCCCACCCCCCCAGAGGATGGCTAAGGAAGGGATGTGGAGGCCAGACCCCCTAGCCTCAGTGGGGATCATTCTGAAGGGCCTTCCCAGCTCCTCCTTAGGATCTGCTGAGGCCTCAGTTGCAACCATTTTGAAGGTCAACTCCTGTCCAATTCTGCCTTCCTCGTCCCTGTACTTGGCAGTTGTCCTCAATAAACTTTCTGCCCTGACTCTGTAGCTCAGAGTCTATTACCAGGAAACCTAAGACAAAGGAGTGAACCAAGATACAGAAAGGCAGAGTGACTTGCATAGTCGACTATAGATACTGGTAAGCAACAAATACATGAATCACACGATGCTGCCATTAGAAGAATCATTAGAAGTCAAGTACAACTCACCCTTTTCCAGATGGGGAAATTTAGACAGAGAACTAAATTGTTATGAGTTAATTAGGTGAGAAAGTTTCTATCAGACTCTACACCAGTGGTTCTCAACTTTCCTAATGCCGCGACCGTTTAATATAATTCCTCATGTTGTGACCCAACCATAAAATTATTTTCGTTGCTACTTCATGACTGTAATGTGGCTACGGTTATGAATCGTCATGTAAATATCTGATATGCAGGATGTATTTTCATGGTTACAAATTGAACATAATTAAAGCATTGTGATTAATCACAAAACAATATGGAATTATATATGTGTTTTCCGATGGTCTTAGGTGACCCCTGTGAAAGGGTCGCTCAGCCCCCAAAGGGTCACGACCCACAGGTTGAGAACCGCTGCTCTACACTGACTGATTCTAGCCCAGGCAGACAATATTCTAAAATTTAATCAGCCCCCAGGAAACCTAGATAAAACATGAGAGAAAACCAAACTATGAGAAGTTGTAATCAATACAAAGTGGCTTTTTTAAACCCATTATCCACGGACAATGCCTCATTGTAACCTCCTGCCATAAGAAGCCATTTAATCTTGGGACTATCCACTAAATAGAGAAGCCAGGTCTGAGTCAGAGTGGTAGTGCACTTTATTAAGAAATGAAACAGTACCATACAGGCAAAAGCATATTTCAGTTGCAAAAAAAAACCCACACACACATATGCATAGCCCCACAGGTAGCAATGGGACACATTTCAGACAGGACATTAGACATCAAGTTCACAACCAAACAAAATGTAGTTTATGATCTTGCAATACTTTTCTTCAGTGTAGTATAAATACTTATTTAACGGTTATGACAAAAAGGATAACTTTTAAAATCTAATTATTGATCTTACAATGGAGTAAGGCCAACTCAAGTCTTCAGAACTGTGAAACAGACGCCTTAACAGGGCAACCCCCTATCAGCTGCCTGAACTGACTATTTTCTCTAGTCTCCTAAATCAGCTAAAACACTTTTCAAATGAAAGGCAAAGAGCAGCATAAAAACCCTGCTCTTTGCCCTTAGGATAGGCAAAACAAATACCTTAACTCCTCACACCAGGGCCATTACTTAATTTTGGACTTATGATAAGGTTAATTATGTAATAAACTTGGGTTGGTTTCCTTTGGCAGTCTTTAATTCCCATTTAATAAAAAATAGATTAGGTTAAGGAGTGTTAGGAGATAACGAGAATTTAGAATAAAATGCTGAATATGGGAGAAGAAACAGTCGACTCAACAGCTATAAAACAAACGTGACACAATGGTATCACACTATAATAAAAGCATAAAATAACTGAGGCATATAACTGACCTGATAAAAAATATCTTGAATCTAACTTGTTTAATGTGTGGAAGTATGTTCTTCGATATTTTTATTTAAAATTTTTGGCACATAAAAGAGTGTCAGCTATCCTTCACTGATGTGCAGGATGGGGTGTTACTGTATATCCAGCACTTGCGTACCTGAGTTCACTGAATCTTCTCAACTGCTTAATTTGATCACATGTGTGTTGATATTTTCCCCAGATGTTTATACTAAGAAAAGAGGTGTCTTGTGGCTGAAACCTTTGGAAGAAGCTTTACAGTTTTGACAGGTTTTAAATGGGAAAGACAAGAGGTAGGCACTAGTCTGGGCCCACACTACTCCTTAGAGAACTTAGTCTTCATATGTGAAATCACTCCATTTCATGCCTTTTATAAAATTTAATACCTAAGGCAAGTGAATGTATAATAGAGCCCTGATTTCCTTTCTGTATCTTATAGTCTAACAAATAACAACAAAAATTCTAATGTCTATTTCAGGTATTTGAGAGAAATTATCATGCTAATACTTACTCTAAGCTAACTATGTTAAAGAGCTATTTAAGTTAACAGATCTATAATTCTATTATGGTCATAGGAAAAAAGAAAAAAAAATATGCCACTACGGGCCAGGGTCTCCCTGAAAGAAAAAAAAAAAAAAAGAAAAATACTGCTTTCTTGAAATTGGTAGAGAATGTTATCATCAAGGATGAGTGAAGTGATGTCTAGTCACCTTCCAGGAAGAAAAGATGCTTCATGCAGAGCTATTCAGGGATGCCTCATGAGGACAACCCTGTCACTAGTTCGCTCTGCTCACCTGGAGAGCTGCACAAAAGTCACAGAAAGTCAATTTAATCATTATGCCTTGGTAAACACTCTCCTCTTTAAGCAGAAAAATAGGAAAATATACAGGCAAGCTAAGACTGAGGCTAGATGTCTAGAAACTCTGCAGGAATTAGAAGTGGTCAGAAGATTCCTGAGGCAACAACCCACAAAATGTATCCCCGCAACCACTGGTCTACCTCCACTGCGTTCATGTCCTATTCCTTCATACTAAGTGGGCTCTGGACCTATGCCTCACATTTCCTAAGGACTGAAAAGATCAGTCACAACCTCTACAGAAAGTTAACTGTTTCATTTCTGCAATTACCAGGCATTTTATGTTAAAGGGAGAAAAACAGGTCACAGAAGTTGTTCCTGATGAGCACTTTAACTCGAAACTAAGAGACTGATTACAAGATCTAACACACCTATCAACATGAATTAATCTACACAAACAAGATGGAGCATGCTCTCCACTGGTTATTAGGTGGGATTCTATAAGTTGTTTTTACTTTAACACAGACTAAACTAAGGTTTAACATTCAGTGCACTTAACAATAGTCTAATGAGACACAGCCATTAATTTGTTAACATTTCCCTCCTGATGGTACTGGGAACGGGTAAGCAGCGAGTGTGCTTCAGGACCGGTCTAGCAGCCTGCACTTGTACACCACAAAACACAGGGCAGACATGGATGTGGAAAACCCAATGAGCTTGAGCAGGCCTGGCACAGAGGGGAGGTTTCTTTCCCAGAAGGTGTGTGTGATTTCAACAGCTGGGACATCCTAGATGAAAGAACACAGTTCATTAGCAGAAGACTTCTGTACTAACAAAGAGGGGCAAAACAAATGTGTAAAATTAGTGCATGAATATGCTTTGGAGAGTGGCACCTACAATTACACCAGACGCTAGAAGGTGAAAGATACATGTTTTTCATGTAGTCACTAGTCCAGGGGTGGGCAACCCCTGGCACGCGTGCCAAACGTGGCATGCCAGTAACTTTTGCTGGCACACGAAACCCTCTCTTATAATCTTCCACTTACAATTTTTTCCTTAATATCAACTTTTTTTAAAGATAAATTCAGTGTAGGTGCATCTTAGATAAATAAATAATTTTACATAACAAGTTATCTTAAAGACCATAGACATGGATTGACGAGAGAGGTGAAGAGCAATTTCTATGCCTATGCCTTAACTCTCCCTGCCTTCCTAGATCCGACCAGTGTTTTGGTTTCAATAAAAATAAATGTATTTTTTCATCATCATATGCTGTGTTTTTGTCGCTCGAATGAATTTTATTATTTTTTCAAGGTTCTTCACATACGTACACCTTAAGGGATATCAAGTAGGCGTAACATGTTCTCAAAAAGTTAGGGTTGGCACGCAGAAGGATTGTGAGTCAGGGATTTTGCTGGTTCTGGCACGCACTCACAAAAAGGTTGCCCACCCCTGCACTAGTCTCTGGTGATGAAGCTGCCAAACTTACCTCTGACTCAGGCTCTTCGATGTCTTGATTTGTCTCTTTTCCCAGAGCATTCAAGATCTGAAAGAAAGTGGCAATGGTATTGTGAAATGAGGTTTTCTAGTGTTGACAAATTCAAGGCCCTCCTGGCCACCGATGAGCCCCCTGAGTGGAGTAAGGGGCAGAGAAGTAGACATACAGATTTATCAGTGTCAAGATCCAGAAAGGCCAGATGCCAAAAACACTGCTGGACTCAGGAGGGAGGCTCCCTTACCGATCTAGCTGCTCGCTCTCCAGCTTCAACAGCTCCTTCCATGTACCCGCTCCAATGTGTGGCTGTCTCCGTTCCAGCAAAATGAATTCTGTCTACTGGTTCTCGAATTATCCTTCAAGGGAACAGAGAGGTCACACAGTTACCTGAGAAGGCACTGAGGATGAATGAGTCAATTGCTGCCCTCATTTATCCCAGAGAAGACAGGGTAACTCAAATTGTTTCAAAAAGTTCCATGTGACTCAGCCAAAGGTGAAAGGCTCTCCCTTATTTCCTGGGCCTGCACCCAAGGGTCTAAACTTTCAAGCCAGAGAGAATCAGGCTGTCAGATCATCAATCACTAGAGGCGACGTTGACCTTTTCCTAGCCATTCAAAATTGGAATCTAAGAATATGCATTAAACCCAGTCAGATTTGCTGTATGTTTTATGTCTGTAGTCCATTCTGCTCTCTACACCATCTTTCCAAAGGGGTGGATTCTGCAAGGGATCACATCTGCTGGCACACCCCAACCATGTAGGCACTGCCAGGTTGTCAGGAATAACTATACTGGAGAGTAGGAAGACAGGAAGGTTAAATGATTTCTGGCAAAGAAAAGACCTGAGGGGAGCCCGGCCGGTGTGGCTCAGTGGTTGAGCATCGACCTATGAACCAGGAGGTCATGGTTCGATTCCCAATCAGGGCATATGCCCAGGTTGCAGGCTCCATCCCCAGTGTGGGGCATGCAGGAGGCAGCTGATCACTGATTCTCTCTCTCTCCTTCTCCCAATAAAAACACTTAAAAAAAAGACCTGAGGGATTATATGTATGTCTCCTTAAAAAAAAAGACACTCATAGACACACTATACAGTTAGTGTCTATGAATTTATCTGTAGATTGGCTGAGGGCAGGGTAGTGGGCCTTCTCTTACAGAGGTCTTGCCAAAGAGAACCACGGAAGGGCAGGGTTGAATGGACAACTCTCCTCTCCGACCTTGTTGGCTTTGACTCCTACCATGTCTGCAGCCACTTTCAGAAAATCTCCCAAGCTGCCCATTTATATCCCAAAGGCCTTCACCTCAACCTACTGCCATACCTTTTTCCAGCTTAGGAATCTTTTGCTTCATCTCTTGCTGATCCTAGTCCCATCTTATAGACTTCAGAACCACTCCAGTTACTCAATCCTGCTATCACTACCAACGAGTATTTGATTCAATTAATAATAAAAAAACCACAAATAATAATCTCATGTAAGGAAAGGATTAATAAATTCTTCTTCCTCGTGACAAATGTGACCTTCAGTTAACTTTCTAGCTCTGTTCCTTTAAAAACCTGATGAAGGCATAATGCCATCTATGTTATCAGGCAATACTGCCCTACAATGATAAATTGCATCTGGGCTGGGAAGACGGGCATGGATTGTAAATACCTCGCAGGAGGCTATCATTTTGAGCTTCATTGAGTGTGGTGCCCCTTGCAGGGACCCTGAACACCATGTCTATGAGGTTGAGACAATGACTCCTATGGGGCTTCTAAGCCAAGATGGACTCCTCCACCTTGGGTGGCTATCACCTCTTCACACCTTAGCTGTGTACAATGGGGATTCCTTCCCCTGAAGATGAATATGTCTGTGACAAGACATGTTTAGCCCACGTCCTTCTATGTAGACTGGTGCCCAGGAACCTGGAGGGGTCATGTGTGACTAAATGCCTAATTGAGCTCAAGAAGGCCTCTTGGAAGACACTGCAACTTGCAGAATTCTCACATGTACTGCTGCCATGTGAAATCCTCACCAGTATTCTGCTATTGTTCTATGTGCTGACAGCTATTGTTTCATTGTACCAACATACTTGTTTTTCTATGGGCATCTAGAAATATACAAATTGACTACTTAAGACATTAGAAATAGGAATGCTGACTCCTATTTCTAAAATTCCTGTTGAACTTTGCTTATATTGTAAGTTTAGTGTATGTCTTGTATTAATTGATATAGTGTGTGGGTAATACCTTCCATATCGAGTCATAATGCCAGGAGGAAAGTAGGCGGTGTAGCAGCCTCCAGAGTACTGTTCTTCGCACCAATTCTTTTCTTCATAATGAACTGGCTGAAGTTCAATGGGAAGAAAATTCCAAAGGAAAGAGAAAGCTGAAATTCTATCAGTCAACAATGAAGGCTCTTGTGTATTTTACTTGAACAAAAAGTTTACATTTTTTAAAAAGGTGGACCTGTTTTTCTAGCACATTAAGGGAAACATGACAGAACCAAGTAATGGTCTTTTGTGAGGTACCATGTATACTTTTGACTTTCTCAACCTCTAGGGGAGACATGAAGCATTTCAATAGCTGGGCACAGGACATCTCCAGGCAGATTCTGAACTCTATACCTAAGTCTACAGGAAATCCCATCAATAATCAGGCCCTGGAAAAGTTTGCTCAAATCTCTAAATTCTCTAAATAGAACAGATGGATGCTTCCCCCTCCACCAGCGCATTACTGCTGGGGGGAAAAAAAAGGTGGATGGAGAAGGTAGAAGATAAACAGTGTCTGAGAAATACTTTTTTGGAACACTTCTCTAAGCTAGAAAAGTGAATGATAGGAATTCTGATAAAAAGGGGAGGATTAAAGATGAAGACGTTTCTCAAGGGACATAAGAGAACCTCCTATGATTTTCCTAACACCTTCTGCAAATTTATTATTTGAACAGTTCAGAGATAATCTCCTAAAAGAGCCCTAAACTATCTGCTAGGATTTTCAGAAAGAATTACATGCTCATACTTGCTTTCAGTGGTGGATTGAAAGCACTGAAATTCCAAAATGAACTATGAACTGAGTCTACAAATGGGAAAACAAATTAGCATGACTTTGACCTGAGCAGAGTCTACATTCAGTTACACTGTCAAGTATATACTGCGGTATATAATAATATACAGGCCCTCAGTTCTGGGAACTGATCTGATCTACCCTGGAGATAATACCTGCAGCTCCAGGCTCTGACTACAATTGGTTGCCAATTATTCAGTGAACATTTAAATACTCCAAGGCAGTGGTCGGCAAACTGCGGCTCGCGAGGTCTGTATTTTGTGGAAGAGCCACATTCAAGGGGCCAAAAAGCCGCATGTGGCTCGCGAGCTGCAGTTTGCTGACCACTGCTCCAAGGCATGACTACATCAGAAACTGCTTGCCCCTGACAGCAGCTTTTAATGACCTCTGTCATTGCTGCAGTTACTCCTCCAGTGAGCATATCCCTTTATACTCTCTCCATAAGACTGTCAGAAAACATGAATCTGCTTTGCTTATTCATTGGAGCAAACCGAGAACCACCTGCTAGGTATTAAAGCTGGGTGTTCTTACGTGTAAAGCTTCCTCACTTCCCAGCACTTTGGAGTACAACTCACAGATTATTTTCTTTCTATAAAAAAGAACCAAAATGTTAAGCAAGTAATAGCTTATGGGCATAGAATAAACACTGTTAGTTCCAGGGCTCTTGCCAGCATTTTACCACGGAAGGTTTTAAGGGAGAGACAATGCCAGTTCTGAGGTGATGTTATACAACATTAGGTGGCTATTTAAGTCCAGAACAGGCAGGAAATGTTTGTTTTCCCTTTAAGGAGCTGTTTGTACTAATCACAAAGGAAAGGCAGAATTGGAAGTGCTCTCAAAACTACTACCCTCTTGCCTGGTATGGTTCAGTGGTTGAGCTTCCACTCATGAATCAAGAGATCACAGTCAGGGCATATGCCTGAGTTGTGGGCTTGAACCCCAGTAGGAGGCGTGCAGGAGGCAGCTGATCAGTGATTCTCTCTCACTGATGTTTCTATCTTTCTCTCCTTCTCCCGTCCTCTCTGAAATCAGTAAAAATATTTTTTAAAAAAACCTACTATGCTCTGTCTCTCTCTGTCTAATCCAGCAGTTCTGAACCTGTGGGTCGCGACCCCTTTGGTCCTGCTAGACCTCTTTCACAGGGTCGCCTAAGACCATCCTGCATATCAGGTATTTACATGACAATTCATCACAGTAGCAACATGACAGTGATGAAGTAGCAACAAAAATAATGTTATGGTTGGGTCACGACATGAGGAACTGTATTTAAAGGGCCAGAAGGTTGAGAACCACTGGTCTAATCCAAGCCCCTTATTTTAGAGATGAGAAGGTTGGGGCTCAGTGCACTGAAGAGAGTTGTTCCACATCACTCGGCTAATTAATGACAGGGCTGAGGTTCAACTCTCCTGAGTATCCCACCTGTAGTAAGTGCTCAATAAAAATGTATTTAAAAAAATCCATCTTCAGCCTAGAATGGTACCCTCTATGATGTAGATATAGATGACTGATACTTACGTACTTCATATGAGGTTACAAGGAATAATGCCAACATTCTGAGTCGATTAGAAAGCAAAAGTATTGATCATCCTGAAAAACTTAATGAGGTTTAACTTATTTTTGGGACATATAATAAAATCTTTATTAAAACAGCCCTAGCTGGTTTGGCTCAGTGGATAGAGCATCAGCCTGCAGACAGAAGGGTCCCGGGTTTGATTCTGGTCAAGGGAAACATGCTCGGATTGGGGGCTCGATCCTCAGTGGGGAGGTGTGCAGGAGGCAGCCGATCAATGATTCTCTCTCATCATTGATGTTTCTATCTCTCTCTCCCTCTTCCTTCCTCTCTGAAATCAATAAAAAATATTAAAAAAATATTAAAACAGAGTGAAACCTAAAATCTAATTAACCTACATTGCCTCTAATTTTTCATTCTTGAGTGATAAATCAGTTATAATAGGAATGTGAGTCATTGTTTACTGTATTTCATATTATTAGTTGAGTCAAGAATGAATTCAGACAAATATATCAGGAAATTATCTTCCCCATTCCTTGCTCCCATTAAAATTAAAAATTTTTGGAAAAGTATGTACTACAAGGATGTTGGAGCAATGCACTGACTGTTTAGTTGGGCTCTAAAAATGAGAGAACATATTTTAATGATGGCCAACAGAGTTCACTATGTAAATCACTTTGCAGTTGAATTTACCCACTGGTTTCTAAATCTGGCTGCTCACAGCAATTACTTGAAAAGCTTGTTAAAAAATAATCTGGCCCCACCTCTAACCTACCAAATCATAATCTATCATCCTCAAAAAAATATATTTTCCAAACATTTTTTAAAATGTAAGTATAGTTATTATATAATCTTACATTGGTTATATTAGTTTCAGGTGTACAATGTAGTGATTTGAAATTTTTATACCATACAATGTGATCACCTCACTAATTCTAGTAATTATCTGTCATCATGTAAACTTATCACAATATTAGTGACTATATTCCCCTTCCCCTTTTTATCCATCCCACTGCAATCCTTCCCTCTGGCAACCACCCCTTTGTCCTCTGTTCCTATGAGTGTGTTTGGTTTTGTTTGTTTTAGATTTCACATATAAGGGAAAGCACATGGTATTTGTCTTTCTCTGTGTGACTTATTCTACTTAGCATAATAGCCTTTAGGTCCATCCATGTTGTCACAAATGGCAAGATTTTATTCTTTTTTATTGCTGTGTAATATTCGTGTGTATGAGTTGTGTGTGTGCAGGCATACACACAACATCAAACATTCTAGGAAGATTTTGATACGGTGGGTTCTTGAACTGTTGCTCTAGTCAATGCCATATTCAGACTTACAAAGGTTTTGTCATATAAAAACTTTTGAGAAGTTCAGATACCATTTGGAATCATAGCCAAATGTCTACACTCAGACTGATGTTTATTTTACTATTAACAAAGAGGGGAAGCAGGAAATCCAAACGAAAATGTCAAGCTTAGTATGGCATAATGAAAGAAAGTATGCATTAGATGCCATTCCTGGCTTTGTGATAAGCTAGATGTGCCTACGCCAAATCATTCCCCATCACTGGGCCCATAACTCTTTCTCTATTGAGTGAGTTTTCTCCATCTGTCTTACAGGAAAACCCTGACTTCTTAACTACTGTAAAGTCAACACAAATATGCAAACTAAATTAATATACGCTTATGGGTAAAGACTGTGTTGAGGCACTGTAGCAAAATACAAGAGGTTGATTTATTAAGATTTTGAGAATATTAGTGAATTATTGTTTTCCATAATGCTATGATATTGTTAGCACACAAAGCACATAAAGCTAACCTGCTGCATATATTTGAGAAGTAAAATCTTACCTTTGGTCTTTTTGGAGTTTAGCGAGGTGGATAGCTTTTCGAGCAAGAATGAAGCTGGAAAGAGAGGTTACATTTGAACAATTAGGTGAGAATGGTTTATCTTAAGAGTTGCCTCTTGTTTTTGCAGTGTTCTTGCCTCCAAATACTCAGAATTAACGAAATCTCCCACATCCTCCTCATATTTATCTCTACTAGAACAAATGCCATGCTGTCTTCAGTCTGCCTCTGTATCCAAAACCCCTCCTGCTAGCTGTGGGCTTCTAAATGACAGGTGGTGTCCTATTTAATATTTACCCTGAAAGTCTTGCAGTTTTTGGCATACAGTAGGAAATCAAATGACAGAAAAATTAATGTTGCATTAAATTATTATCCTGGTAGTAACTATTGCCTTCTGCTGAATACTTTATAAAAGCTGGAAAAATAAATGTAAATAAGTTTTTTTACTGGATGCCAGGGTGGGTCACCCAGATTCCTCTTCAGGACCAAGCACCCAATGCCTGCAGCTCACAGCTGATTCCACTCTGCAGCAGAAAACTGCCTGCCTCAAGATCCCCTGCCTCTCCCCAGAATGACTAGCTTGGGAGTGCAGTGGGTACCAAGGCCCATCCCCTTGCCTCAGTGCAGGACACCGCTGAAGGGTCTTCCAGCTCCAGAGCTCACAGTGGGATGGCTTAGGCCTCCACTGGTTGTCAACATTAGACAACCGAAGGACTTGTATGCATGCATATAAGCATAACCAATGGACATAAGACTCTGGGGGGTAGGGGAGGCCAGGGGAATGTCAAGTGGGGGGAGGGGAAAGGAGACATATGTAATACTCTTTGTAATACTTTAAGCAATAAAACAAAATAAAAAAACAACAGTCTCTCCCTCTGCCTGATGCAGATTCCTTCCCTTCCCCACAGGTAGAAAGCCCCAGGGCACTTCCCAACACACCTCCTGCACCCAAATCTCCTTCTCTGAGTTGGCTTCCTGGGAAACTCACCTAGCACATTCTCCCAATTTAGTAACTTGGTAAAATTCAGTTACAATCTGTTTGTTTCCCTTTAACCAAACAGATTCTATTTATTATACTGATATAACTAATAGCATGTATATTTAAAAGAATTGAATGGTGACAAGAAATCCCTAGTTATACTATTAGTAGAAAATAATTTTTTTAAAAAATCCAAATGAGTTAAGGGACAATGATATTATATCTCCATTTTAAAAGGTTTAAAATTGTATTTTGTTCTAGACAAAAAGACAAATAGATCAGGACTTAAAATGGAAGGGCTAAAAACAAGTATTTTGCCCTCTCCCTCACCCCCTAATTAAATTGTTTCTCAATCTGATTGGCAATTCATTTAGAGCTATTATTTGAGATCATTCTGGGAAGCAAAGATACAAAAACATATTTGTGTTAATCCAGAGAATAGTATTTTAGAAGAAGTTGTAGACTGTTTAGGAAATTTTAACTATTGCACTTTATGGGATATAATCATAATTTTGCTTGACTTAACACTTTATATTCTGTCTTGGTAGTAATGATTTTAGTTAAATTTTAAGTCTGCAGGAATCTATAATTTTAGACTTATGTAATTATTTCAGTGAAAATCACCAATATCTGATGAAAAATGAAATCATTTAGCTGAAAAAACTGTTTAAATTTTGGGTGCTTTATAGTTTCTTTTTTAAAGGGCAGTTGGTGTTGGTTATTTCTGTTGAATCTCAGATTGAGAATGAAATAACCACTTTGATTACTTCTGTATGGACAACTCTCCTTTACACTTCTCTTTGGCGCTTTATTGAGGAAATCAAACACATGGCTTTGGGTTGGGAACATTACACAGTTCTAAAGTACAAGTTCCTTTCTCCTTTCCAAAAGGCGCTAATGATCACAAACACAATAAGGGGCAATGAATACTCCTATCTTCAAGGCTTTCCTTGCCCAGAGCAAAGAGCAGGGTGGAGGCAATATAGTTTCAAGGTAAGAACAGGGTGGAGGCAATAGTCCAGATAAAACGTTTTAGAAACTGCCTAAATAACCCCATTACCATCTGGGAACTGTCAGCTTCTGCTATACATGTCCTTGTTCAGGGGTCCTCAAACTACGGCCCGCGGGCCACAAGCAAATACAAATATTGTATTTGTTCCCGTTTTGTTTTTTTACTTCAAAATAAGATATGTGCAGTGTGCATAGAAATTTGTTCATAGTTTTTTTTTAAAGTATAGTCCGGCCCTCCACCGGTCTGAGGGACAGTGAACTGGCCCCCTGTTTAAAAAGTTTGAGGACCCTGTACCTTGTTAATAAAGCTTAAGAAAGCCCAGAAGAGCAGATGCTACAATATCTAACTCCCAGGGCAAGAAGAAGACCAATGTTCTTCCATCCACAAGTGGACTAATCTTGATTGAGTCTCCTAAAATCTCTACGTCTACCTCCTGCTTTCCTTTGGCATATAGAAGGTGATGCCAAACTGCACAATCTGAAGATGTATTGTTACTATGGTTATTACGTTGTGAGCACCTGCTGTTCTGAGAGAGGCTGATGCTGTTTCTTATATTTTACAGCCAGAGAACTACGAAATGTTTTGTTGGCAGTCTGGTAGCCGAGCCTGCTCTCTAAGTCCCTTGGATCATGGGTCTGGCTCCTTTTGTTTTTGTCATTTCCCTTCAAAGATGCAATATGGTCCTCCACGCTGCCCCGCCCCCGAGCGGTTGGCATTTGAATCTCCGCGGGCTGTGGCCGGAAATTTCCACCGGTCAGCGAGGCATGGAGAACCCGGGCCCCAGGGCCCGCTGCCCGGTGCAAGAGCAGCGTGCCCGTTGGGAGCGGAAACGCGCCTGCACCGCCCGGGAGCTGCTGGAGACCGAGCGGCGCTACCAGGAGCAGCTGGGGCTGGTGGCCACGTACTTCCTGGGGATTCTGAGAGCCAAGGGCACCCTGTAACCACCGGAGCGCCAGGCCCTGTTTGGGCCCTGGGAGCTCATTTACGGCGCCAGCCAAGAGAAAAAAAAAAAAAAAAAAAAAAAAAAAAAAAAGATGCAATATGCAGGAGCTCACCTCTCCCAGTGGTAAAGGGGAAAATCACTGGTCCCTAAAAGTCACTTGACTGCTATGTGAGCTGTTTTCTTTTGTTGTCATGTGGTAGAATAAATAGCCTTCTTCTTTGTATAGCTTTGAAGAGGGCTAAAAGACATGGCAACTGGGAGACTGTGGCACTCCTTAGTGGTCTATGGCAATCCCCTTCCCTTTCTGAACCCGAAAGGGCAGAGCAGTGGTGTATGGGATTGGGAGGAGAGGAGTAGAGCTCTCCTCTTCCAGACACAGAACTTCTCCCTGGACCATCCTTGGTGAAGGACAGCCATGGTGTGATCTACTAGGAAAATTGCCATCTACTTGAGGTCTGGCTCTGCTTCAAACTGCACTTTCTAATTAGACATCCATTTTATATCCCAGGGAAACAATGAACATGTTAATAGTTTCTATGTAGCAATGCTTGCAATGGAGAAATGGAGAAATCCCAGAAACCCTAACTTTAGAAGATTTTACAGGATAAAACAGCTCTCATTCCAGAATGGTTGTAGACATTCTATCTCTAGGCAGGGCTATTTACCATACCTCCTATTTTGTTGTGTCTTCCACTGCCCCCAATATATGTTTTATGGAGGAAAAATTATATGGGCACAAATTCAAATGGTGTCAATTTGTGTAAAGCTTCCCAGTGTTCTTGTGCTAAATACAAAATATTACTCAAACATTTTAATACATGGAAATATGATATATTTCTGTAGGGTTATTTATCATTGCTTGAGCTCAATTCCAAAACAATATGCTCTGCCAGTGTCCACAACAGTACACCAACACCATTTGAAAAATGAACACCCAGCTATAACTTACCCCATGATAGAAGGCAGTGATCCATCTGGCTTGGTGTCATCCAGGGTTATTGAAATTGGAGCCTCCTCATCTTCGATGATCATACAGCCGCAGTAGTCTTAACCAGAAGAAAATCAATAGGCTATTGAGACTCACCTCACCAGAGAATCAAGGAGAAATTTATATATATACATATATATAAACTATTTTGCTAAGGGAAAAGCAAAGCTTAAACTCTTGGGCTTTGCCCCAACCCTATAACCTATTTCCTATCAAATACACACACTTGACTATACAATATGTCTGTTCACCAGACACATAGAAAATAATGCATCTTGATGGCCTTTACATAAAGGTTATGTATGATAAATGCATGACTAAAATTTTAAGATGATCTTGGAACCCTGGAATACATAGGGAGAGACAGAGGTGTGTTAGAGTGAATTACCCCAATGAACTCATGGAAGAAGTGGCAGTAAAGAATCCTTTGAGTATGAGCAGAAGGCTTATCAACATTAGCCACCATATCTGTCCAGAACCTGCCTCATTTAATCTTCACAATAATCTGACAGTAGGTTTCATTGTTAGCATTTTACATAAAGAGACTGATGCTAAGAGAGGTGAAGTGTCACACCACAGGCCACACAGCTAGTAAGCAAGGGAAGCCTAGGAAAGTGAGATTTCAAAGCAGTGCTTTTCCCATGATGTCCCTTTGTCTCACTCTGGTCATGAAGAGTAAGTGGGAGGACATATGCCAGGAGCCAGGGTAATGGTGGCCATGCAACTAGAGGGATCTCTTCCTTCTCTTTCACTGCCAGCAAGTGTTCTTGGGGTCATTTTGTGTTATGAGGAAATTAACAAACTGGGATTTCTGCTCCTTTCTCTATCAGTTTGAAACCACTTAGCTTTTTTTTCTATTTAGTGTTAAGTATAATGTTCCTTAAAAAAAACAGTTTCTTCACTTAATACAATTTAAAAATGAATAAATGCAGCCTACCCTTCTTCTTCCAAAAGGCTTCCTTGTAATACATCATACACTTAATAATAGCTCCCATTGGAAGACGCTGCACTAACTGGTTTCTCTCACATGGCAGCTCTGGAGTAAAGTGAATCTTGCTCGTCAGAGTCGGAGGGATGGCACTAATAACGTATTTGCACTAAAAGACACAAACACAAAATAACACCTCAAATGGAAGTCAGAATATTGCAGAGGGCGTGAAACGTATTTATCATTTTGAATAATACTGAGCAGTAACAGCATACAAAATGAGGTTACTGTAACAGAAAAACAACAAAGGCAGGTCAACCAAGGCTGGTCATTTGAAAGAGACTGAGTAGGAAACATGCCAGCTTTAATTATGCCACTGCTGGGATTATATTTGGTTAGAAGTTACAGAAGACATAAGGCCTATTTAATATATGCTCCTTTTGACTAGACTGCATTACCTGATAAATTTCATTATTCAACGTCTGTATGATGATGTTGTCACCTGACTGGTCAACAAAGGTGACAGGCTGACTTAACTTCACTCTGCCCCCGAGGCGCTCCATTATCCGTTCGCTCACTTGACCAGAGCCACCTACAAACTTCCGTTCCTATAGGAGAAGGCAGACAGGACACTTTATAAAAACCCAAGGAAGGAATATCCTGTTTGCCACTGATTAGAAAACTTTCAGTAAACCAGAAGCCATACCTTCACCCTCTGTACATTTAAATGTTGGAAGAATTCATTAGGTCAGAGGCAAAGTCTAGCAAGAGACCTCTATTATCATGCTCTGCAGTTTCTGGCAATGAAAAGCAGATACTAGTTTATAAAGTCACAGAATCAAAAGAAATGTCCCCTCACACCAGTGGTCCCTTGACTGAATGCAAATATCAACAAGTCTGTGGGCTTCCAATGCCCGAGAGTGCAGTGCATGGAGGGAACCTTGAGACGTGCTATGCTTCTCCCAAGTGATATGGGTTCTTTTATTTAAAAAATAGTATTTTTTTCTAGATTTATTGAAATGGGGATACAGTTTCTAACACCCTTTGGTTTCTCAAAGCTCTAGCCAAGGGTTGTCCAGGCAGATTAAAATGTTCTCCCAGAGAACAGGCTCAGAGTGCTCTTGTAAATCATCTGGTCATCACCCAATGACATTCTAAGCATCTAAATCTCAGATATTGAGTAACTGCTTGCAAAAATGTCTGGAAGTTTCCATGCAGGGGCAGAAAGGTGAAAGCTAAGCACCTGTCTGTTCCTCCAGACATTGTTAAGAAGTTCCCTTGAGCAGCCCTGTAAATGCTCTGCCTCACTGCGATCTGCTATATTCACCATGGATATGGTGCCAGCTTAATCTAAGAAGATAGGTCCTTAATACAATGCATTTTCTAAGAAGCAGGGGACTATCTTTAGAAGATTCCCTAAGTGTACATGTAGGTAGAAATACATGTAGGTAGACTGAGGGTTGGCCCAACATCTGACAGTTAGATACCTCATTCATGCTCCTCTACAAAACTTTGCATGAGCAGCCACACCGTGATTTTTATGCTTTTATAATCAGCTATTGTTTAAATGACACCACTAAAGTTCTTTATAAAAATTTGCCCATCGTAGTTCAGATCTAAATTCATGATCTGTCTTTCCTCAAGAAACTGGGACCATTTAATTTATAATTTGACCTCTGTTTTCTAAGACTTGCTTTGAATTTTACTATTGTAGAAATGAAAAGACCATAGACTATTTTCAACTTGTTCACTGCCTACCTCTCCATGTCTACTATTGGTTGAATTAAATTATTAAATAATAAATCTAAGTTCTTTATACTGTAAACATATTATGATAATTGTTTGAGAATCATAATATGAACTGTGCTTTCCAAAAAGTTGTGTAGCATTTGGCTAGAAGTTTCTTGGCTCCTCTGAATTAAGATATCCCAGAAAGTAAAATATAGGTTTATAGGAGTAATGTGTTATTTCTGCCCATAAGTAAAGACACACAAAAATGCAACTGTCTTGCATTTGCTAAAGCTAAGGGTCAAATGGACAATAACTCTTGGGGCCACAAGAACAACTTGGGGGCTTCTGAATATTTCCTAAGGAGATGAATAATGCACTTAGCAGAGACTCTAAACCTTGCACTATGGAACAGAGCAAAGTTAGAAGTAAACTGTTCTTAATTTAAACTCATCCCATTGCGGCATAACATTCCTAGGAAGGAGAGACCCATTTTCTTTGGATAAGGGAGAACCTTGAAACAATCTCAGAGGCTGAAAAACTGGGGAATTAGGATTCTGGCCTCACTACTAGTTTGCTGTGAGTCCAGCCAATCAGCAAAAGGAGTCCATAATGTAAGTGGTATGGAGCCAGGCAAATTCTAGTTGGCAGTAGAATTTTAGAATCTAAAATGTAGAATTTGCTATTGAATGAGTGTCCATAATCCCTATGAAAATTAGAAGAACAGTCACTTCCATTCTATAACAGTTAACATGAAATAATAAGATACAGAATGGGACACAAAAGCTTTATGTCTGGAGCTAAGATGACTTTAAGTACAATAATTTTACAAGTACAGTAATCCCCTCCTTGTCTGTGTGGGGTATGTTCTAAGACCCACAGATGCCTGAAACCAAAGATGGAACCAAACCATATATATACTATGTTTTTCCTACACATATATATATACACCCTTTGTGACTTTGGCATATATGAATTGCCAGCATCAGTACTCTTGCACTTTGGAACCATTACTAAGTAAAATAAGGTTATTTGAACAAAAATATTGTGATACCACAGCAGATGAGGTGGCTACTAAGTGATCAACAGGCAGGGAGCATCTATAGCAGTGATGGCGAACCTCTGACACGTGAACTCATTTTTTTGGTTGATTTTTCTTTGTTAAATGGCATTTACATATATAAAATAAGTATCAAAAATATAAGTCTTTGTTTTACTATGGTTGCAAAGATAAAAAAAATTTCTATATGTGACACGGCACCAGTTAAGTTAGGGTTTTTCAAAATGCTGACACGCCGAGCTCAAAAGGTTCGCCATCACTGCTCTACAGTGTGGAGACCCTAGACAAAAGGACAGTTCAAGTCCCAGGCAGGATACAGTAGGAGGATGTGAAATTGCACCTTGCTTCTTAGAACACTGCACAATTTAAATTTATTAGTTGGTTATTTCTGGAATTTTCCATGTAATATTTTCGGACTGCAATTAACTGCAGCTAACTGAAATCACTAAGAGAAAAACCGTGGATTGGGGGGGACAGCTGTACTATAAATTTTTAGAAATTAGTTATTACAGTAATTTAGCTCCCCCTTACATAAATAGCCTAATTTTACCTACCTCCAAAAGGAAAAAAGTTAATCCCCAAGACCTAATTAATTCAAAATGAAAATTCTTAAGCTGTAAATTTATTTTCAGGAATAAGAAAAAGAGTGAGAAATTTTGTTTTCAGAATATATTTTTGGGATTATTTCAAGCTTCTAGTTATTTGTATTCAAAATGTAGAAGCAATTATTAAGACACTAGAGGCCCGATGCACGAAATTTGTGCAAGTGTAGGCCTTCCTTCCCCCGGCTGCCGGCACTGGCTTCCCTCCAGCACCGGGACCCAGGCTTCCCTCACAGCCCCAGCTTCGACTGGAAGGACATCTGGTCTAATTAGCATATTACACGTTTATTATTATAGATTGATCTGGGTGAGGGCAAAACTCTCAAATTAAGTTATATTTGCAAAAGAACACTCCATACCTGGCCTCCATTGGTAACCGAGAATATCCGAGTAGTGCCACCACATTGCTTCACATACCACAAGAACCACAGGGCAGACACCTCGTGAGGCTCAGAGGTCACATTGATGTTCACAAAGAGAGATGCAAACCGCCTAGCTGTCCTGGTCACAGAACAAGAGCAGATATTAGAGGTAAATACAGATATGCTTCACAGGATATCATGGTTTTAAAACACAGTGCAGTATGGTTACAAAACATTTCTATGGCTATAAAAAACAATCATGAATTCAATATATGAAGGAATGCATATTTTAACTCTTCAGAAAAATAAACTTTCCCCTTATTTTTAGGAATTATGGGTTAACTCTAAATATGCTAATCCCAGTGGAGTCTAAAGGATCAATATGCTTCTCAAGGATAACTAAGGATATCTGTTCTCCTTTATTCTCTAACATTTCAAGTTCACTGTTACACTCTCCTAGCACTATGTAACTTTTTCCATACTGCCAGTCTCCTGCTAAAAGAGGGTAGGGGCCTTGTTTGACAAATTCACCACCCTTCCTCAATGATTGGTACAGTGCCATCACATAGCAGGCCCACATGGTGACTTAATAATCTGTAAGTAACCTGGGTAATAACAGATTTTTACTGAAAAAATTATATAGTTTATACTATTTGTTAAATATACTAGTGTCCCTCTAGTTTCACATTTTTATATCTCTGTGGAATTACTTTAATATCTTTCCAAATTGTTTCTGTACTCCTATATAATCTGAAAACATTAGTACTTGTTTTATTGCAAATCACAGAACCTTTTTATTTAAAAAAGTTCTACTTCATTCACCTAACTTTCTACTTATGTTTTAGGTTCATTTTATGTTCAAACCTGCTCTGAAATCCCTAAGGGCCCTCAGTGTTGCTACTGGTTGGA
>NW_006284850.1:915284-922805 GCF_000327345.1 Myotis davidii
AGAAGTAAATTTTAAATAATCAAGATTACTGTGTCCAGCAGATTTTATCAATGAGTTCTTTCATCGTAATTCTGTCCCATTCTTCGGCATGTGGGGCATCCCATGGTGCATCCGCTGGAATCTACAGAGAAAGGGGGGCTCATGCAGGTGTGATGATTACTGCCCACTGCTCTGCCAAGATGCCCTAAGAAAAACCTCTGAAAACTGGTAAGTTTGGGATGGATACCCCTTTGGACTCTATGCCCTAATGCGGTTTCAATAATAATAACCACAACAATAACCACAATAATAGCTGCATATACATGCATGTATAAATATGTAATAAATTAATATGTAATACATATATAAAATTAATAAATTATGATGATAACTATTATTTAAAGTTAACACCCATTTTTAAGTCCCCAATTTAAGTTTGACAGAGTAATGTTACAAAGCCTGAGACTAAGGCAAAAATCTTTAGAGAAACAAATATTTCTCTCCTTTACTACTAAAGTGGCATCACATATGGGTAAGACAACTATAAGCAGGATACCTGGTGAACAGAAATCACTAGGTTCTCAGTGACAGAGTGCAAAGCACACAGGCATTAGCATTAGATGGATGTGGGTTTGAATCCTGGTTCCCTTGCTGTGTGGTCTTGGGGAAATTACATAACCCCTTGGAACTAATTTCCCTCCTTTATAAAGTGGAAATACTACCAACTTTGCAGAGCTGTTGGGTGTATTGGAAATGATCCAGAGCAATGTTCCCTGTACTGTGGAAGGATATTAAAGAAATGCTATCGTTATTTTAGAAACAGGTCATGTGCTGGCTGAACACACAGCTTACCTCCTTTCCCATGTTATCCATTGTCCGCCACAGATTGTTGTAATCCAGATATGCAATGGGGTTCCAGACTGGAGGGAAGGCACCGCGGAATGGGTAAGTATTCCCCTAAAACATAAAAACAAAAGGATAACGCGTTAAGTGAGGCCAGCATTTTAAAAACTCAAAACCAACCAACCTAAGAGCCATTTTCAAAGTAACAGGATCCTCAAAAATAACAGGTCTAGGTAGTTTTTAAGGCTTTATTTCTTAATTCTTTTTTTCTTTAAAAACAAACATCTTGTAAATCTGCATAAGGTCGCAATATCTACTAGTAAAATTTTGCATGAGATATTGATTTTTTAATCAAATAAAAACATTAGATATTTGTAGAAGGCCTACTGTGTGCACTTTACCACATTAATAGCTGTGTTGGATTTTTTAAAAAGGAATAAAGCAAAACTCTTGACCATCAAGGCAGGGACACAAAACATATCAGCATTTGCATTCATGTATGCACACTTGCAAGTGTGTGCACACACACTCCAACTGAGTAAAAATATATGCAGCCAGTAAGTGGACAAAGAAATAAGTTTCTCCTCCACAGTAACAAATTCAAATAACCTTGGCAGATTACATGATCTGATTTCTTATCTGAAAATACTATGTTGTTATGCTGTAATACTTTTGAAGACTCCAAATTCTTTATCATCATTGCTAACATTTATTAAGATCTTTCTCCATGCCTGGCACTGGCCTAAGCTCTTCCTATGCATTATATTATGTAATGTTTACCCAAACCCTGAAGAGGCAAGCACTATTAATATTCCAATTTTATAAATGAGAAAATTAAATCCTGAGGATATTAGCTAGAAAATAGGAGAAAGGAAATTCCCTGTTCCCAAAGCATTTGCTCATAAACATTAAGTTTTCCAGCTTCCCATGAGGTTGATGAAATGTTGAGATAGGCTTGTTCTAGAGACATCTTAAACTTCCCAAGAGAGAACTTTGAAATGTGAAACTTATAAACTTTCCATTCATATTTTTTATAATTCTAAAGAGTCAAAATGGAGACTAAAAAGCTCTGGGGTAAAAGACGATGCTGAGGAAACAAGGTCATCTTTGGAAAATGCCCAACTATATTCTGAGAGAAATGGGCAGAGACATTTTACCCAGAACACAAAAATAGCCATGAAAAGGGGAGAGAATGAGATTAACTAAGCTCACAGGCAGTCTTCACAACAGCTGGTTCTTGTTATAATTCTTCCCTAATTAAAATTGGGAAATTTAATTTTCCTCTATAAGATGAATTTATATTCAAGTTAATAGTCTCATAAAAACTGATCTTTGCTTTGTAAAATTATTTAAAAAATTAAATATGCTCAATTGTCTGAGGACATTAAGAAGAGTATTACAAATATAATTCAACAAAACATGTCCCACATTCCTAATGAAGTTCTTCTCAGGGCAATGCCAACCACAGTATGATTTCATGCAAGGTCCTAAAGACCCCATGAGCTTGACCTTGTTGAACAGAAGTGGCAGAAATGAAGAGTTCAGTGAGAGAGAGGAGTCTAGCCTGGCAATCTTTTTAGGAATGGCTGCCATAGAATATTCTAAGAAGATCATAAAGACCCACCATTACATGAATTTTTAGCCTGCTGACAGAGGCACCAAGTTGATAAAGGGATTTTGTTAATTTCACTCAGCATTTTCTAGCTTCTCTGCTCTTAGTCCACAGAATAGCAAAATCTGCTAAAGAAATGCATATATGTAGAAACAGTCACCTCCATGTCACCTCTGACAAGCTTATTTTCTCCATGGCCTGCTTCTACACTAGATAACTCGAGACTACTTTGCGCATGTTTGAATCTCCGAAGTAGTGCAGTGGAGAGGGCCCAGAGATGTCTGTTAGCTGAGAACTGCCTGCTAATCCGATTTACTCAGCCTCTTAAATGTAACGTATAGTTTTCTCACAAAGATATCAGCAGTTGCTCAATCCTAAATCACTTATCAGCAGAAATGCCTTTACAACCTAAAAGAGTGAGGCAGGAACTTCAGGAATACTTCCATATGTCTGCTGCTCTTTAAACATAAAAGGAAAAAGTCGAACAAAGGTCAAGTTCATTTTGTGCCTGTACTGTACTCTGAAACACTCAGACCCTTCCAAAGTCGCCTTTAATCTTTAAAGGATAATATCTTTGATGCCGCAGAAATTGTTGATGTCCAGTAGAACACAGTGTCCTAGAAATTGTGCCCAAAACACTTCAGTCCCTTTGAGAAACCACAACCTCAATCTACCAACGTTCATAATAACAGGAGACTATTGCCAGATGACAGGAGTTTATGGCTCCCACGTTATTTTTTATTGTTGTTCATATAAGATAAGCCAAGTTTATAATAAGTAAGTAACATTTACTGATTGGCATGTTAGAGTTTCATCTCTTTATTTTTATATTTTAGTTAAACAAAAGGAAGTGAGTGTTATTAAAGAGTATCATAGGCCACTGAGGAAAGCTGCCAACTATTTTTCTTTAATCATTTTGAAAATAAACAGATATATTCTGGATTGGTTTAGGAACATGTCTGTCCAACCCATTTGAATTACTTGGCTCCCTTCTAGTCCCACTGTTTTGTGACAACACTATAAGGGAAATCTTTTAGTGGTTTCTTTTCTATAGTTCACAGTAATGCTTTAAATAAAGAAATAATCTAAAAAGAGATGCATTAAATAGGATGACAGTACTGTGTTGTATTAATAATTAATGCAGGTAGCCAAAGTCTCTCAAAACATACATAGTTCTCCTCTACCTTGGAAAAGCCATCATAATAGATAAGGAAGAAATCTATCCCATCGGAATGTGCTGGTTCTCCCAAGTCTTCACCTGATTCCCATTCTTGGCAATACCCTGACTCCCATCTACTGACTCCCCCAGAGCCCAATCCCCAGCTTTTTCCTTTTCCTCTGCCCAGCTGTTTCCCCAGGAACTCACCCACCATCTGGGTTTGTTATTATATTTGCACAACTGTTATGCTTTGCATTTTTCATGCCTCTGCTCCCTCTATGTTTATGAGTGCTGCCAAATTGTTATCTACAACCTATATACACTTCAAGGGCTGGGAGCATGTTCCTGATGTTTGTTCATGCCCTGGTATTCCATCTTATTCTCAGCCCCTCAGCTAACACAGTGGGCACTTGAGTTCTACAGTCCTATCTTTGGGAAAAGATAACTATTAAGCTCAGGTATAAATTATGATACATCGTCAGAACAAAAGGTTTCAAGTAAATGGTTATGCCATCTTTCCCAAGGGATCCCAGTTATATAGAGAAATTACAAACAAAGGAATTACAATATAAATAATATGAGTTCTTCTAGAGGCTGTTGGGTTGGTAAAGATAACTGACAGAGCATTTTAACAGCTTTAAGTTATCATTCACATGCTCTATAGATCATCCATTTAAACTGCACAATGCAATGGTTTGGGGTATATTCAGAGTTGTGTAACCATCACATCTAATTTTACATTTTGTCATAGGAAGAAATCCTTACTCATTAATAATCACTCTCGCCAAAACCGGTTTGGCTCAGTGGATAGAGCGTCGGCCTGCGGACTGAAAGGTCCCAGGTTCGATTCTGGTCAAGGGCATGTACCTGGGTTGCGGGCATATCCCCAGTGGGAGATGTGCAGGAGGCAGCTGATCGATGTTTCTCTCTCATCAATGTTTCTAACTCTCTATCTCTCTCCCTTCCTCTCTGTAAAAAATCAATAAAATATAAACAAAAAATAATCACTCTCCATTCTCCCCCACCACATTTGAAGAACTACCAAACTATTTTCCAAGGCAGCTGCACCACTTTACATTACCACCAGCAGTATGTGAGGGTTCTAATTTCTCCTAATCCTTATAACACTAGTTACGGTCTATCTTTTTTAAATTATACCCATCCTGGTGGGAGCAAAGCAGTATCTTATCATTTTGACTCGCATTTCCCTATGACTAACGATGGCCAAAGTTAAATCAGGCTCGATGAGTGGAACGTCAGGCTGTTGAGCCCATCCTTGTTGCCATGACACTTTGTGTGTGGACCCACTGAGAAAGTGAGAGTGGAAAGCGATGGTGTGATGGCTTTATACTGTGTCAACTTATTCAGGCTGAACTGGATTTCCCAGAATTTTATTTCCTATATGTTTCTGGTTAGGGTAGGTCACAAGATAGATTACGGGAGATTTAGAGAGCAAAAGTGAAGCAGCATTCATTTTATAGTTCCATTGTTCCTTGTCGCACAAGGTACTTATGGCACCTCGCCATTTCATACACTGTATTAAACTGACTTTCCTGACTAGTCTCAATGTACCTGAGAAGGACTATGCCTCACACATGTTTATCTCCTACAGTGTCTTTTAAATAGCAAGGTTCCAATAAATGCCCCTTAAATGAAGAAATAAAATGGAGTATGGAATTCTTGCTTTTATAAGCCATCTCATATCACATTCAGCTCTCCCGTTTATGGGTACTACCAAATCGTTACCTACAACCTTTTATATACTTCAAGGGCTGGGAGCACATTCCCAGATGTTTGTATGTTCCTGGATGTTATTCTCAGTCCCTCTTCTCAAGACTTGCACAGCTAACAAAGTGGGCACTTGAGCTGTGCAGTCCAGTTTTTTTCTACACAAATGACTTTCTCTTTTCCCAATTCACACATACCTTCTAATGAATGCCAATTTAACACTACTTTTTATATCAGTTCCACACACATACTTTTTCTACAACAGCCATAATCAATATTACCTTAAAATTTAGTAGAATTCACTATGTGCAAGATGCTGAAGGGAAAATAAAAAGATGGAAGACTCGGTTCCCTAGGGAACCTAAACTCTGAAAACATTTCCTATGTTAGCATTTCTCACTCTGATCTTTATAGAGATTATATGAAAACGGGTTCCATGGTCATACATTTGGGAATCCTGGCTTATAGTTAAATAGCTTAAACAAATTCTTTAACTGCTAATCCTCATAGGACTCCTAATTTGCTAATGAACATCTTGGCCCTCAAAGACAGAATATGGAGTACTTCCAAAATTTATGTGACCAACAAAACCCTTCTTTGGCAAAGAGCTTTTGGGATTAATGTTGCTAAGAAAATATTCCCTTAAGCATTCTTTCTTCCTATTCTGGCTGGCGCTGGCTGTAGCCTGGGAGAACATGGGAACACATGGGCTAGAAAGAGGAGCTGCTATAACCAGAAGACTTATTTTCCAAATGCTATACATGGAAATATATTCTCATGTGTATCTCTCCTGGACAAGAGTGTACATCATCCCACAACAAGGAGTTGAATAAGAGACATAAAATGAAATAACTTGTATATTTGCCTAAAACTGAGAGTGCGCTGTGCTGAGTCTCTGGCCTGGACTTCTGCCCCTTGGCACTAGAGCTGGGCAGTACAGAGAGTAAGTGCGTCAGAACAGGTCAAGAGGGTGAAGGGGTGTTAACTGAGTGCCTTCGTCTTGTGCATCCTGGTGACTGGGCAGATGCAGCCCTGACCCTCTACTGGATGGAGTTATCTCAGATATGGCTCCTGTGATCATGATGGTGAAGATAAGATGAGGATTTGCAGTGGGAGGGAGGGTGGACCAGGAGCCATCAGAGTCTTAGCACAGTCTTTCCAACATTTATACATCAGAAAAATATTTATTTTTAAATCTATAGATTGGGAAAAGTCACAGATACTCATGACTTCTTTGGTGGGTGTCTAAATAATTATGTAGATTAGCAACTTCACCCAAGTCTGGGCTATTTTTATAAACCACTGCTGGTCAGCAAGTGTGAGCCAATAGTGAGTTTTTTTCCCCATCGTCTCTGAAGCCTGATGCTTTTACAGAGACATTTATCTGCTGAATATGGCAGTGGAAACTAGGCCATGGGGTACTTTGGCAAACACACAAAATTAAATCTCAGCCTGATGTTTACTGGGTATAATTTGAACCTGACAAATTACATGAGAGCTATGGGAATGAAATGAAATAGTGGTTCAGTAATTGTTGTGTTTGTTTGAAAAATCTAACAGGCAAAGTCTTTTAAATAGAAAGGACTCAGTTCCACAGCTTTCAGGATCAAAGTGTTCATTACATTTAAGTATAATTTACAGTAACAATTTCTGTGATCCCATCTAGAATTGTTTTTTTCTGGTTGCATTAAGCTCAAATACAAAGCAAAAAACAAAATGATTGCACCAGTCTGCATTCCCACCAGCAGCGCACAAAGGTTCCTTTTTCTCTGCATTCTCGCCAGCACTTGTCCTTTGTTGATTTGTTTATGATAGCCATTCTGGCAGGTATGAGATGGTACCTCATTGCTGTTTTGATTTGCATCTCTCTGATGATTAGTGACTTTGAGTATGTTTTCATATGTCCCCTAGCCTTCCTTATGTCCTCTTTCTAAAAGTATCTATTTAGGTCTGTTGCTCATTTTTTGAGTGGATTGTTTATCTTCCTTTTGTTAAGTTGTATGAATTCCCTGTAAATGTTGGAGATTAAACCCTTATCGGAGATAACATTGGCAAATATGTTCTCCCATGCAGTGGGATTTCTTGTTGTTTTGTTGATGGTTCCTTTTGCTATGCAGAAGCTTTTTATTTTGATGTAGTCCCATTTGTTTATTTCCTCCTTAGTTTCCATTGTCCTAGGAGCTGATTTGTATCTTTTTCT
>NW_006284850.1:923436-939181 GCF_000327345.1 Myotis davidii
ACCAATGGACAGACACTGGGGGGGGGGTGAGGGCATGAGTGGTGGGAGGGGGGGGCAATGAGGGAAAAAGGACCCATATGTAATACCTTAATGAATAAAGAAAAAATAAAAATAAAACAAAATGAAATGCCCATTGAATAAGGGGAAAAGTGGTGTAGTCCACAGAACCCTGAGCTTAAGAGCTGGAAAGCCTCATTTTGGCTCCTAAATTCTCTGAGCCTCTGTTTTCTCATCTTTAATATCGGGAGCGGGGTAGGATAATGTTCATTACTTGGGAAGCTCAAATGAAGTAACTCAGAAGGGGTGAATTTAGGTGATGAATAAAAAGGAGACAAAGACATGATAAGTAGCATCTCTACAAGTACCTAAACACCTTTAAATTCTTGTGTTCCCCACTGAGAGGGATTGAAAGTAAAAGTATAACTTTCTTTAAAGACAAAACAAACACATTCTGTGAACTGGTATGGAAAGGTGGTAAAAGCAGCTTTAAAATAAATGTCCCTAGTCCTGGCCATTTGGCTCAGTTGGGTAGAGCGTTGTCCCGTACACCAAAAGGTTGTGGATTTGATTCCTGGTCAGGGTTCATACCTAGGTTGCAGGTTTGATCCTGGTCAGGATGTGTATGGGAGGCAACCAATGGATGTTTCTCACATTTCTCTCTCACATTTCTCTCTCACATTTTTCTCTCTCTTCTCTTCTCCTCTCTCTCTCTCTCTCTCTCTCTCTCTCTCTCTCTCTCTCTTCCCCTTCTCAGGTGAGGATTAAAAATAATAATTAATAAATAGATAAATAGCTAAATGTCCCTAATCCAAAAGAAACACTATTGTAAGCAAGGGGTCCAACACATACATGGCAAACATTAAAACAAACAACAAAAATACATCTTCTGCTTTCAACACAGCCTACTGACTAAACCAAAGTTCACCTCTTAGCAATAACAACAAGAAATTACTTAGCATTCCACATTCTGAAAAGCCTTTGATTACAGTTGTTGGCATAGAAACCTGGAGTAAATAGCTATGGGAAGAACAGATTAAGTGCAAGGAAAAAGTGCTTGCTGAGCTGTTACTATCAGGAAAGCATACGTTGTTTCAAATGAATCTTTATCACACCATTCTCTAAAAAAGACTGTGTGGTATACATTTATAGTCTCTGATTTTACTTGGAGAGGATGTGAAAAGCAGAAAGTCAGAATGCACGAATATGCCAATTTATCCTTCAAATCGGCTCCTGAAAAACGTGTTGCTCCTCCTCTGGTAGTGTTCTCCATCTCCACCCCCTACCTGCACTATAATGATCTGAAGGACCTGAAGGGGAAAAACATCAAGCATTTCCTCCTTTCTCCCCAAGACCTGGCAGTGCAAAATTTAACGGGAAGGTTCCACAACCCAATGAAACTCACTTGTAAAACAATCATAATAATGTGCATTTTATTTACTAATACAAATAATAAATGAATCAATCCAAGAGGTATTCAAGTCCATCTGCTCCCCTTACAACATCCAAAGAAAAAGAATCATTACAGAGGACATTTTAAACCTATCTAGCTAATGCCACTTCAAACCCACATTTTAGGTTAAACATACATGATTAATTTATATTAATTTCACAAATCAGAGCTAATCTCCCAAATAAAGCCATATCCAATTCATAATATTCTATATAAAACCTGTTCACTGTCAATACCAGTCAAGAACCTTTTATATAATAACTAGGAGCCCAGCACACAATTCAAAATTGTGTGGCGCCGCCCACCCTCTAATCAGACCCTGCCTCGCTCTCTGGGCCCTGCAGCAGCAGCCGCTGCTGGTCCAGCCCCGCCTCCCTCTCCAGCCCTTGAAGCAGCCATGGCCATGGCCGCTGCTGATCAGGCCCTCCCCCAGAGCAGGCGCACAGAGGCCCCTGCTGCCCCACCCCCAACGCTGCACGTGCAGCCTCCTCCTATCTGGTTGACCCGTTACATTATGGCATCCCGGTTAATTAGTGTGTGTGTGTGTGTGTGTGTGTGTATGTTTGTATGTGTGTGTGTATGTAGGAACTACTAAACCAAAATTGGAATATGGGTTCTCTTCACAAGATTCATGAAGGACAAAGGCAGAAGTGCTGGGTATAATTTTTTTAACCCTCACCTGGGGATATGTTTTTATTGACTGTTAGATGGCCAGCTCCATGTGAGCAGCAACTTAGATCATGTGCCCGCCACTGTGGTTCCAGCCTGGAACGATATCTGGTCCAGAGTCGACTGCTTCAGGGAACCAGATGGTGAGACACCTTCCAATGGACTTGTGTTCAGCCCCAAAATATTGGAAGGCCAGTACACTTCATTCAGGACCCTCAGTGTCATTTCCTAAGCCACATATTGGAATCGCAAAGAGCGTGCAGTCAGGTGGTAGGCAGACTGTTACTAGTTATATAGCCTGTCAAGTCGCTTTACCTGTCTGAGCCTCTGTTTTCTCCTGTGTAAAAAGTAGATAACCATGTCTGCCCAACAGGGTGGATGCAAGTGTTTAAGGAGTTGATGTATAAAAAACAAGTGTTTATTGTGAGGCTCTCAGAAAAAAAAAAATCTCTCAGCACCTGAAAGTTAGGGAGGAAGAGATTATGAGCATGAATCTGCTGCTCAGGTTCTAGGACAGCGGTTCTCAACCTGTGTGTCGCGACCCCTTTGGCAGTCGAACGACCCTTTCACAGGGGTCTCCTAACCAGCCGTGGGCAAACTACGGCCCCCGGGGGGGGGCGCGGCCCCGGGGAAACACAATTTCTGGAGGATGAGGCCCAGAAATCAGGATTTTAAAAAAAGATTCGCAGGTTGTATTTAAAGGGCCAGAAGGTTGAGAACCACTGCTCTAGGATAACCATTAGCTTCATTTGCTTCCCAATTGGACTGGAGAGTAAATGTACATGACTACTTAACTAGTAGTTAAGTGCAAAGGATTTGGTCTCTCTTTCTATATTAAATGTACTAATACACATAAAAGTACTCAATATGTTAGCTGCTATTATTCTTACCATTGTTATTACTTACCAGCCCAGAGAAAAGCCATGCCCTGCAGAAAAGAGGAAGTGGAAAGCAACAGGGTTTTTTCCTTCTTGATTGTGGCCTATTGAAGCCAGTACTCCTGAACACTTTTTATACTTTTTTTATTCCTTTGTTGACCTCTGAACCCAGTTTTTCTAAAAGCTACTGGTTTGTTTGTTTTTCCCTATGTCACTGCCAAGACTCTCCCAAGCATCCCAAACCATGTGGCTATCAGTTTCCCAAGATTCCTGACCTACCTGATTGGGCACTGGTGTGCATACATCACAAGCATCCCTAACTCCTAGCCCCAAAAGGCCTGGGAGACACTAGACCAGCCGTGGGCAAACTACGGCCCGCCCCGTTTGAAATGAATAAAACTATTGGAAAAAAAAAAGACCATACCCTTTTATATAATGATGTTTACTTTGAATTTATATTAGTTCACACAAACACTCCATCCATGCTTTTGTTCCAGCCCTCTGGTCCAGTTTAAGAACCCATTGTGGCCCTCGAGTCAAAAAGTTTGCCCACCCCTGCACTAGACTCACCTAATTGCCTGGAGTTTAGTGGGGGCACAGCTGTGTGTATATTGAGAAGTAATGTGGATGCTGGCATGGGAATCCTGATTTTAGAATGAGTAAGCAACCCCTGCCCTAGCGATGCTAGTTCCAGGATGTGGGCTGCAATGTCAGATTGGAAAGCTGCCTTCTCAAGACACAGTTCCAGACTCCAGCTGCTCTGTTTGGCTTCACTAAGACAGAAAAACACTGGCGACAGCTGCTGCTTCTTGAGTGGGTATCAGCATTTAGAGTTTAAACATCATGTGTTTAAACAGCAGGGAACTGCACAGCCCAGCTAGACTTTGCCAGAGTCAAGCCTAGGGACAGAGGAAATTACCAAGGTGTGTAAAGAAATGCCAGATCAGATGAAAAATAAAGCCCCAGCCTAGCTGGTTTAGCGCAGTGGATAGAGCGTTGGCCTACAGACCAAAGGGTCCCAGGTTCAATTCCGGTCAAGGGCACATGCCTGGGTTGCAGCCTCGATGCCCCCCGATCCTGCAGGAGGCAGCCAATCAATGATTCTCTTTCATCATTGATGTTTTTATCTCTCTCTCCCTTTCCCTTCCTCTCTGAAATCAATAAAAAATATATTTTAAAAAAGAAGAAGAATGAATAACCTAGTCAAAGTCTTAAAAAGTGGCCTCTGCCAGGCCAATGTGGCTCAGTGGATTGAGCATCATCCCATGCACCAAGAGGTCACTGGTTCAATTCCCAGTTAGGGCACATGCCCCAATAGGGGCATGCAGGAGGCAGCCGATTGATGTTTCTCTCTCATCAATGTTTTCCCTCTCCCTCTCCCTTCCCCTCTCTCTAAAAAAACTATTAAAAACATATTTTTAAAAAGTGACCCCAAACTATTGTGTTTCTTGGGGCCTTAGAATTGCATCATAGGTGCCTCAAGGGCTTCCAGGGGCTGTGTGTGTGTGTGTGTGTGTGTGTGTGTGTGTGTGTGTCCATCACAGGTACCCCCATACTCCAGAGAGAGGAGGAAAGTAAACTGAGGCCTCCCACCTACTCTGGTTGGACTGGGATGGGGGGGAAGCCTTCCCGGGTCACACTGGGTGATGTGGAAGAGAGCCACGCTGAGACAGGACCTCTGGCAGTAACTCCAGGAGTTCACAGACATTTTTTTAAGGTAAAGAAAAAAGAAAAGAAAGGCAGAATACTACTTGAAAGCCAACGACCTATTTTTATGAATGCTTTTAGAAAAAAAGTCAAAAACCAAACCAAACATCTTCCCAAATACAATACTCCCCCATTGGTCCCTTGAGTAAAATATCAGGCTTACCTTGACATATTGTACAACACGTTCATTTACGTTCACTTTGTAAGTTTTTAAGCCCAGCTCCTTAGACAGCCTTAGGATCCTGTTCTGGGTGGGTCCCACATAAGCCCCGCCAACATCTACGTAATCAACATGTTTATTCTGCAAAGAGAAAAAAGTGTTCAGAAGACTTTAGTTAAAACTTGAAAAAAAAAAGTTTGTCTTAAGGTAATAAAGCATTTATTTTTTATAACTTAAATGTGCCTTACATCTCTCTGATAAATTGCAACTCAAAAATAGCAGTCCTTTCTCTTCCACTCATAAATCCTGTATGATATTTATCACCAACCAACCCCATTTGCATAGTTATTGGTGAGGCCAATTCAACAGTGACATACATAAAGAACACTGTAATATATCCTGCCAATCTAGAACCTTTTTAAAGTGTTCAGGTTATTTTATATGCTTTTCTTTGGGGTATGTTGCTGGAGGAGTCACCCAAGGATTTATTAGGCCTAGTTCTCTGATTTCCAAAGATGAAATCTTAAATCAGCCTACGCTGATGGGCTCTTTAGCTGATTTTAAAACACTTGCAGGGAAGAATGCATCATAGGAAAAAGAGTACAAAAAGGGATTAAAAAGATTCATATAACAAATTAGTTTATAAGTAGGCAAGGGTTCTTTCTTAAACTGAATTTTACTTTACTCCTCTTAAATGCAGCTCTCCATTTTCCCAGCTTCTTTTTTATTCACACATTCCCCAATGATTTGATCAGTAAATTAAATATTGGTGAGTTATAAGTCCTTCATGTCTTTGTAATAACTTCATATGTGTCTTACTACTTTGTTGTTTATACCACTTCTTATTCATGTTGCCTCTTCTCCTTGTTTGCCTAATTATATTTTATTGCATGCCAGTCATTGAATTTGAAAAACATGGAAATACTTTTAATCCTAGGAGATGATATCTTTCTTAGAAACGATTCATGTCTGCTTCTGCCCAACACCTAGGTTTGCTAACAATACCAGGTAGCTTTATTGCATTTTCTGTCCTGAAGGATTTGAAGCTGGGCTGAAATGCACACATGGGCTAATACTTGTGCAATTTCCCCTCAGTCCTAGGACACAGTCCAGCCCAAAGCACAAGGAGTTTGCCAACACTTCCCTCCACACACAAACACTTTTCTGAACTCTGGACTTGACCTTCAGTTGCCCTAGCTTTGTAAGACTTTTGAAAGTACTATTCAGCCTCTCACTTGCTTCTTCAGTGGTCAGCAAACTCCTCCCTCTCCACCATACTGGTAGGGGGATAAGTAGGTCAGTCTTTTCCTTCTGGATGTAGAAGGGTTGGGACCATTTACCTACTCTGTTATTTCCATAATACTGTCAAGTATTATTCAACCTTGACTTCCTAAAGTAACCCAATCTCATATTATCTTATTATTGCAGGAAATGCTTTGCTAACTTTTTGTTTAAGCTTTTTGTTTATGTTCATAAATGAGATTGAGATCCTCTCATGATTTTTCCTTCTACAGCCCTTATCTATTTTAATATACAAAATTAATTAATATACAAAATTAATTAAATGATCTCTTTGAACATTAGGTAGGACACACTTATAGAGCTATCTATGGTTAGTGTTTTCATTGTGGGAAAATAAACTAAAAATTCAATTTATTTTGATGCAAAAGCACTACTCATACTTTCTATGTCTTCTTAACTCAGTGTTAATTTTAATAAATTATATTTTTCTTGTGATGTATGCATTTTGTGTATGCTTCAAAACTATTGGTTTAAAGTTCATGACATCTTTCATTTATTTATTCTTTATTACATCAGTAGTTATATCTTCATTTTTATCCCTTTCATTATTTTTTGATGTTTCTTTTGTCATTAAAAATATGATGAGTTATCTTTTTTCCATAAATCTCTTCAAAGAATCAACCTTTGTGTCACTGATCCTCTTTAATAGGTATTTATTTTCTTATCATTTATTTATGCTATTTTTTCCCTCTTTAAGATTTATTAGACTCTTAATTTTCTACTTGTATGCTTAGTTTATTCATACTGAGCTTTTTCCCCCATTTCTTTTTAGGCTATAAATTTTCCTCTAAGTATTGTTTTAGTTATATCCATAACTTTATTCTATTATTTCCATTATTGTGCAGTTCTAAGTATTTTCAAATTTCTATTACACTTTCTCTCTAAATCCATGTTTCTAAAAGTCCTATTGTATTTTAATTTCCATAGACGAAACAGTTTTTAATTATGTTTCTGTCATAACTGTATTGTGGTCAAAGAATGTGGTTTATATGATAACAATTCTTGAGGCTCACTTTATGACAATCACATGGTCAATTTTCAAAGATTTTCCCACTTTTACACAACATACAGTCTATAAGCTTTATGCATATTCTATACACATCCATTAGAATAACACTGTGTTCAGCCTTCTTTGTTTGCTAACTTTATTATTTAGAAATGTATGCTTAAAATCTCTTCTATAGGGTATTTATAATTTATTTTATTTTGCTTAATCCCTACACATATTTCACCCAGCCCCGCAACCTTCCACCCCACCCCACCCATCCCCCCTCTGACAGCTATAAGCTATAGTCTGTTATCTATCTATAAGTCTGCATCTATTTTGTTAGTTTATTTTGTTCATTAGCTTCCAAATGTAAGCAAAATAATATGGTATTTGTCTTTCTCTCACTGGCTTATTTCACTCAGCAGGGCATTGTAAGGACACTGGCTTTTACTCTGAGTGAGGAGAGCCATTGAAAGGTCTGATTTAGATTAGGAAGGCTCATTCTAGATGCTGCAATAGGACTTGATTATAAGAAACAATTGTGAAAGCAGGGAAGTCAGTTAGAAGGCTATTGTAGTAATTGGCCCTAGAGATGAATTCTGGGTATATTCTGGATCTAATCTGAAGGCAGAGCTAAAAGAATTTCCTGACAGAATGAATGTTGAGCATGAATCCACATTTTTTAAAAATTTGCCATCCTCTGATGTGAGGAAGGCTGCTGGAATAGTGATGTTGATGAAGACGATCAAAAGTTCAATTTAGATATGTTAAATTTGAGATATCTCTTCAACGTCTAGGAGAGCTGCAAATTTCTAACTTCTTCAACAGAGCAGCATATATATTTTATTCAGCATTTTACTTACTTCAATGGGGAGTTAATCGCGGTTTCCATTAACTCAGTGGTTCTCAACCTTCTGGCCCTTTAAATACAGTTCCTCATGTTGTGACCCCCAACCATAAAATTATTTTCGTTGCTACTTCCTCACTGTCATGTTGCTACTGTTATGAATCGTCATGTAATTATCTGATATGCAGGATGGTCTTAGGAGACCCCTGTGAAAGGGTTGTTTGACTGCCAAAGGGGTCGCGACACACAGATTGAGAACCGTTGCATTAACTAGAAATGAAGTGTTCCTTTGACCTTTTATTCTGTCCCTCATATAACTCGTACGTCCCCTTTACTAACTATTGGTGCTTTCATCCAAACTCTCTCTAATCTCCAACATCTTTTTTAAGAGATGAAGGAAACTGGCATCAGTGCTCCAATAAATTTCTAGGCTTCAACAAAGACTGCAAGAGAACTTTGAAACATGATGGCTTTAAAACACTGATACTATCCTTACAGTAAATAACTCTAAATGAAGCAGTAAAAAAATATGAAACACTAACAGAATGTTTCTTTATAAAGTTGAAACATTCTAAAGGAGGTGCCCCAGATTCAGTCTGAAGATACTAGTATTATAATACCACATTTTGCCATGTCGTACCTCAGTCTTTTGGATTTTGATTTCAATATCATTACTGTCTTTGAAGAGGACATGAACATGTAACCCTATTAGAAAACAAATGTTGTAGCCCTGTAGGCATTTCAACTTCATTAATTTTGTTCTGAAGAGTTATACACGTGTCAGTATAGAAAAAATTGGGAAGTTCTGAACGAATAGAAAATCTATCTTAACCCAGCTGCCAAATGACAATATAAAATTTGACATTTCAGTATTTAAAGATCCAGAGTAATTTTTATGACACCTTCTCACCAAGTAATCCTAATTGATTATGCTTGCTATTAGAAACAATTATAATAATATTAAATTCAGTTTCTTATTAAATGCCATTTCTGTCCCTGTTTCCTAAATCCCTTTTTTCTCCTATTCATTTGAAATCTTATAAATGTTAAATACTAGTTTCCAAGCATTTCAGAGTTACTTTCCCATATACCTAAAAGGAATTACAATATCATAATCAATACACAATAGTTTTTGTACAGTATTGATATATATAAATTATGCAGCATGAAAAAGCAGCCTGGGGCAATAACATGTGAGAATTCTCATTTCCCTTATACAAATACATTTGTTCTTAACTGAAAATCTCCAGCATGACTGATGCTCCTATTTAATAACCAAAAGGTTTTAGAGATAAGAAAAGTAGGGCTAAGGGACAACTTAATAACTAACTCTAAAATGAAGGAATAGTTTCCAGAAAATGACACTGGAATCATATCTAATAAGGTCGTACAGGCAGAATATGCAATTCTTTTGAACTACAAACACTTGCCTTCAATTAGAATTTGAGTTGGAAGGGAACTCCAAATACATATAAATTATATCTCAGTGCTCAGCCGTGGGCAAACTAACTACGGCCCGCGGGCCGGATCCGGCCCGTTTGAAATGAATAAAACTAAAAACAAAAAAGACCGTACCCTTTTATGTAATGATGTTTACTTTGAATTTATATTAGTTCACACAAACACTCCATCCATGCTTTTGTTCCGGCCCTCCGGTCCAGTTTAAGAACCCATTGTGGCCCTCGAGTCAAAAAGTTTGCCCACCCCTGCTATAGAGCACTCGTAGAGCTGAGCAAAGTGGAAATGGGCCCATGATACATCCCTGTACATCTAAAAAGGCAGGAAGTGAATGACTGAGGAGAGCATAGCATGGGGTGGCAAACTGCTGGTGTAATATCCTAGTTTAGATGTTCTTGGGTGGCTATTCCATATCCATTCATAGTCCCTTTCCCATGCCTGCTTTTATTATGCATCCTGAAAATGTTAAATACGTTCCCAGACTCCCTAGCAGCCGAGCATAGCTATGTGCCCCAACTCTGGCTGATGGGACTCAAGCAAATGTCTGCTGGGGTCTTCTGGTAAAGGAAAACTTAGTTGCAGGTAAGATCTGGACCATCTCTTCATGCTCTTTCCTGCCTTAAAAGAGAATGTGATGCTTAGAGAGGCAGCCCCCATCTGGTTACCATGAGGCAATAAGCCAACATATAAAGAAAGACTGAGTTGAAAGACTGAAAGAGCACAGGCTTACTGACAAAGCTGAACCCCTGCAGTAGCCTGGACTACCTCCCACCAGACTTCTTCTTATGTAGAATAACTGAATGTTTGTATTGCTTAAGTCATTCTCATTATCACTGTATAGATATTCTTTATATGTCAGATACATATTCTAATTAGAAGGATGCTTCCTCTCTCTTTCCAGTCATTTCAACAGTTCAGTTTTGTCCTTACAGCCAACCCCCAGCCTTTAACACTGTGTGCTCTAACAAAGAGTCTCATAAATGCTCTTCTAACTGACAAACACAAGGGTCCTTTCAGTCTTCATCGTATATCCAATGCTTATGCTATTTGACTATCATCCCTTCCTCTTTCCTCTACTGATTTGCATGGCACTGCTCTAGTCTGGTCCTCTGCCTCTGCTCTACTGCTTTCCTCTGACTCCTCTGCCTCTGCACCCCCACTTAAATCTGCATGCTCCCCAAATTTCCATGTTTGGCCCTATTTCCTTCCCACCCGATGTCCTCCCACTGTGTACTTTCATCAGCTCCCACAGATTCAACCACCTGCAACCACTTCATTGAATTAGTAGTAAACAAGTTAGTGTTCATTTTTCCAGAATGGTGCTAGAAGCCCGAGTACAGGCATACCTTGGAGAGACTGTATGTTTGGCTCCAGACCACAGCAATAAAGTGAATACCCAATAAAAGGAGTCACACAATACTTTTGGTATTTCAGTGCATATCAAAGTTATGTTTATACTATACTGCAGTCTGTGAAGTGTATAACAGCATTATGTCTAAAAAACAATGTATACACCTTCATTTAAAAAATGTATTGCTAAAGAAATGCTAACCATCATCTGAGCCTTTAGCAAGTCATAATCTTTTTGCTGGTAGAGAGTTCGACCTTCAATTTGTAAAATATGCAATGTCTGCAAAGGGCCATAAATCAATGTGCAATAAGACACAGTGTGTCTGTATGAAGAGCAGTGACGTAATGAAAACTGGGTTTCTTCTCATGTCTAGCTGACCCCACCTGAGCAAAAAGTGCCTCTGGCAGCAGCACACCTCTAAGGGAACAAGGACCAAGAAAAAGTTGCGCAAAAATATGTTGCATTTGTTTCTCCTTATTGTAGCTACACTTCTTTTAAGTTGTGAACCCTTGGATAAATAAATAAGGAACCTATACTAAGTGCGCATGTGTGTATGTGTGTATGTGTGTGTGTGTGTGTGTGTGTGTGCGCGCGCGCGCGCATGTGTTGTGCTGTACAGTTACTTTGAGTCCAGTCAAACCATAACCTCCCCCAAAACACTACAGACTCTATTTAGATCTTTAGGGTGGAAATTATGACGCTGTACTAAAGTTATTTGTCCTCCCTTGTGTTCTTCATTAGAATGCAAGCTCCTGAGGGTCAGAGGCTGTTACTCTTTTGGTGAGTGCTTGTTGAAAAGAAGGGACACTGATTTGATGGAGTACTTTAGGGCTATGGAGGACAAATGGCTTCGCTGCATGGACTCTTGAGATCTCTTCTAGCTCTGTGTATTCTAATGACCCCACTTCTAGTTTGTGTGAGATACGATATATAAGTATTTAAATCACTTACTCTTATAGTGTACGTTCTACCTCCAACTCTGTCCCGGGCTTCTAAAACCAAAACATCAACTTCTTGTTCGGCTAACAGTTTAGCAGCAGACAATCCTTAAAGGGGAAAAAAAGGAAAAACAAAATCAAAGAACATATTAACATATAAACATGAAACATACAAAATTTAACCAGGTCTACACATAAAATTAATGCAGGGCACAATACACAACCCATTGATTTTGCTGTCTTTCAATAAATTCTAACCACACTGTGATTAATTGGATCACCAATTTTATAATCTGTCATATATATAATACTATCTATCATACTTTTATTATCTATCATAAGGTTGGTTGAAAAAGTATAATAATTTTAAAAGTACATATTTTTTGTTTTTTGATGATAATCAAATCACATTTAAGAGGACTTAGTGCGAGGTGGGTACTGGAAATATCCGGGTGAGGAGGAATCACTTTGATTTTCTAACCACTATGCTGTACACCTAAACTAATACAAAATAATACTGAATAAAGACTGTAATTGAAAAATAAAATAAAAAAAGAAGTGGGGAGTTATGTTCCACTTCCTTGAGGGTGAAATATGGACATGAATTATTTAGAATTCTTCTGCTCAGGAGATATTTATTTATTTGCTTATTTATTTATATTAGTATGGACTCATAAATGGCTATTTTGTACTTTGAGTTATAATCCAACTAGAGGCCTGGAGCATGACATTCATGCACTGGGGGGACGGGGGTCCCTCAGCCCGCCTGCACCCTCTTGCAGTCTGGGACCCCTCAGGGGATGTCTGCCTGCCGGCTTACATCTGCAAGGAAACCTTCAAGGAAAAGGTTCTTTGCTTCCTGGGATATAAATCTCAATTATCTTGTCACTGTGAAATCTAGTTTGGTGCTTACTCCTGCCTTCTTTACCTCACTAAGGTTTTTCCTTTACCTTGCATCTTTAAGCATAATCACAATGCTCTCTTTCAGAAAAAAAAAAAAAAGAAATTGGCCCACTTCAGTCATGCCACCCTTTCCAGTTAAATTTCTGGTTTTCCTTCCACAACAGGCAATCTAGTACCTCCACCTCCTCACCAGAACAAACCTTGAAAAGTAGCATAGTCCTCACAAAAAAATGTCCTGTGACCCTAATATTAATATAGATAAGTGATATAATCATCAGTCACACCATCCCTGTTATCCTGTTTTATTTTCCTTCTTAGCACACATTGCCACCTGGCACATTATAAATATTAGAAGTCAGCAGAGTCTAATACTGATAGTACATTTTCTGATCTTTGGACCAGTATTGAACTTTCTAGCAAAAAACAAGAGAGCATCATGTACACACACATTTATTTGGTCCATTCAACCTTTTCTATCTATCATCTATCTATCTCTCTATCTCTCTATCTATCTATCTATCTATCTCAGTGGTTCTCAACCTTCCTAATGCCGCAACCCTTCAATAGTTCCTCATGTTGTGGTGACCCCCAATTTCATTGTTACACATTGAACATAATTAAAGCATAGTGATTAATCACAAAACAATATGTAATTATATATGTGTTTTGCAATGGTCTTAGGTGACCCCTGTGAAAGAGTCGCTCAAAGACAGTGTTGTCTCAAATGATAAATAAAAACTAACAATTAATTTCAATTTGTACTGAATTGGACAGACTGTCTAGACAGCCCTAATCTATTTAATTATTGTTCAGCATTCGTCTTCACTTTATATAAATGGATCTCACCCAAGTTGGGGAATGCAATTACCCTTTAATTCATTATTTGCTCTAGTCTTTCATTGAAACTTAAAATACACCAAGGGCGCTCCACACTGCTCTCCTCAGATTCTGCACACTAAGATGCACTGGGGTTGAAAGCAGTAGATTCCAAAAGGTTTTATGGAACACTAGTCCTCAAGATGCTCAAGGGAAAGTATCAATATTCATGGAAGTTGGAATATCTCATGTTGTTTCTCCTGGGAAATGTGTGATGCGCACTGGCATATTAAAGGCCATGATAAGTCCTACAGTGAAGACACCTGTTTAACTTAGCATTTCTCTACCCTCTGCCTTTAAAAACAAAACAAAAAAAAAACTATACCTCAAAACATACTTTTCAAAAGCTGATTTCATATTGTAAAACGTTGTTCACATATTTACAGTAATAAAGTCCCTGAGCAGGTTTTCAGATGAACAATGCCTAGAGCAAAAGCTGAGTATTGAAACAAAGTTTTAATGTAGCTCTGGCTTATGCTCTGCTGACCCTCCTAGTTCTTTCTGTTTATTCTTAAAAGTGACACATTTCTTTAACTTTGACATTTGTTACCACTTTGGAATGTGGATAATATGCATCATATTGAAATTTTAGTTAACGTTCTATTATTCAGTGAAATTGTCTCTGGTCAACAGAATTCTTACGTAACTACATATTTGGATTCTTGGACCAAATACTCTGAGGACAATAAAAAATATACTCAAACATCAGCTCATACTGAAGTTTTAGAAGCAATATTCCTTAAGCGGGAAAATAGAGAGTAAAAACCATAAATTTTGTTCAAGACACATAGTGACCACTCAATCAAGAAATATTTATCAAGTGAATAAACGAATGAATGAACAGATACATGCAAGGAAAAAAGGGCTTTAATTTAAGCCACATGTCACAGTGAATTTGCTTAATCTGGAAATGGTTATATTAAAGGTAATTTTCATTACATTTCAGGATGCACCCAAAATCCATACCACTTCCATCAAGCATTGCTTCATCCATGAAATCCTTTCCTTGTCACTCATTTACTGCTCCCTTCTCTGCATCACCACTGAACCCCTGAACCAACCTCAAGCACCTATGTTTCACATGGTCCCTGGAGAGACAAATGAACTGACAAACTAGAGAACTGAACTCTTCCATTTGGGTCCAAATTTTGTCAAATGCTTCAATGACCAATGATCTTTACAAGTTATTACAAATGCATATTAAATCAGGAATGTATAGTCATGCACGGTATAATGCCATTTTAAAGGTCAATGACAGGCAGCATATACAATGATGGTATATCATACAGTCTAGGTGTGTAGTGAGCGATACCATCCAGGTTTGTATAAGTACACTCCACAGTATTTGCACAATGACATAATCACCTAAGAATGCATGTCTCAGAACATATCCCCATCCTTAAGCGGCACATGACTGTATTTAACATCAATGGCTTCACTTCAATATGTAATATCTGCAAATACCAGTCTTAGAAAACTACTAAAAAAATCACATCAATCACCAAAGCCTTCCATTTTGTTCACCAGGTTATTTCGTTTCAAACCATGTCAGATTCACTGTTCTATTTATACTGGTCTTAATGTAGGAAATGCAGATGCCTTATATTTCAACCAGTATGTCTTGACTTTTTGTCACTGTCTATTTATAAATTCATTCCTAGTAACTGTCTAATGACCTAATAAATCCTTTGAATTCTTGTTTTTCACAGCTTCTGTGAAGTCTCGGTATGAACCCCAAATATTTACACTACAGGGACAATAACACTGAAAAGGTTTCTATAACATCAGATGTTGGCCTGGTATAAAAATACACATATTTTTTGGTGAAAAGGTCCAATAGCTTTCATCAGAAACAAAGGGACATTTGCTCCCAAAGGTTAAGAACCACTTATCTAAAGTATTCAATCATTATGCATTATCTTACACATACTAGGAATGACTTTTTTTAAAAAAGAATTCTTGATATAAAGGCCATTTGATTGAATAGGATGCTCCATATTTTAATTTAAATGTTCATGAATCAGTAACACTTCATGTAATATATTTTAAAGTATAAGTTACTGTGTAACAACAGTCACTACTAGGTTTTAGACCAGTGGTTCTCAACTTTCTGGCCCTTTAAATACAGTTCCTCATGTTGTGACCCAATCATAAAATTATTTTCGTTGCTACTTCATAACTGTAATGTTGCTACTGTTATGAATCATAATGTAAATAT
>NW_006284850.1:939328-941588 GCF_000327345.1 Myotis davidii
CTGATATGCAGGATGGTCTTAGGCAACCCGTGAAAGGGTCATTCGACCGCCAAAGGGGTCGCGACCCACAGGTTGAGAGCTGCTATTTTAGACCGTCAAACATCAAAGGAAAGCAATAATAACGTTTACTAGAGCTCTATGAATGACCCTATAGCAGTGATGGCGAACCTATGACACGCGTGTCAGAGGTGACAGGCGAGCTCATTTTTTTGGTTGATTTTTCTTTGTTAAATGGCATCTATATATATAAAATAAGTATCAAAAATATAAACCTTTGTTTTACTATGGTTGCAAATATCAAAAAATTTCTATATGTGACACGGCACCAGAGTTAAGTTAGGGTTTTTCAAAATGCTGACACACCGAGCTCAAAAGGTTCGCCACCACTGCCCTATACAGTACGGGAGCACTGTCCTGACAGTCAATATTTTAGGGGTCCAAAGTGAAGTTATACCACTAAGAATTTTGTGGCATGTGGTACTTGACCCTCTGAATCTCAGTTTTGGTACTTTTGAGCTTTTATAGGCTGCAATTGTGTGACCCTTGAGCACGGTTAATATGTAAATGAACTCTGAAAGCTTATTATCTGGTTTTCATGTTCTTACTGACACTCTTACCTAATCAATTGATTAAATATTACTACAAAATGGGGTTTTAATTACTCTGGCCTAGCAACAACTAGAATAGGGCTTTTAACTAAGGCTCAAAGCAACTGTGGGAAAAGTGTGAATGAGCACCTGTAAGAAAGACCCAGACACTGATTTAAGTTAGTGTAGGATGTCAAAAATGAGACATGAGTCAAACCATTTCCAGAATACCACATGGAAGAAAAAAATGTTGAGAAGGAGTCTGAAAGAGAAAGCTGAAGACTCAGACCTTTAGGAAGCTTCTAATTACTAAAACAATACTGGCAGATATATCATATATAACGGAATCCAATGTTTAATTTTACAAAATGGCAAAACTCTCTTAAGATTTCAAGCAGCCCTAATTCATAATTTTAGACAACATAATGAGGAATACATTAGCTAAGGAAAATACAAATTACTGGTAAAATTATGAAACGTTTTTCAAAATAAACAAACAGTCCTAATAATCAACTTGTCTCAAACCTTACAATATTTCAAAATGTAACTGAACTTCTTTTGTGGAGTTCTGAATAACTCCAAGTTACAATGAAAAGTAACTGTCATTATGAAATCAATTCATTTTATATATATGAAAGTATAGCCTTCAAACAAGTGCTGGCTAGATGTCTACACTCTTGCAAATCCCCGTATGTGATATAAAACTTGTAACTTCATTTTTTCTGGGAGACCCGAATCCAAACACTGGCAAGATTTGTCATATGTAATATATGTTTGTCACACCTGCACAAAGATTGGCCCAATATTTGCCAATAGCAGGCTTCTACATTTCTTTTTCTCAATAATTTGTCTCTGTGATCCAATTACACTACAGTTATACAATTATACTATTGTTAAATGTATTTTTCATATTAGCTGAGAATTATGTATAAATTAAAATCAATTAGCATTGGCAAAATGCTAAAAGTGCCCAATAAATGTCAGATAAACCCCATAGCTCATTCAATCATGAAAATATCAAAATACCAGAACCCAAATAAATGTATTTCTTGTATTCTTTGTTCAACATAAAAAAGTTTATAGAGTTAAAGTATCTTAGTTTATTTTTGAGAAAAACTACAAAATAGGGGCAACAAAGTATCCTAAAAGACAGAAAGTTAATGCTCAGCCTGCATGGAACCTCAGAGTGTCTAAGTAACTAAAGCACCAAAAAGAAGCTGCATTTTTAAAATGTAAGCTTTTCCTTAACACTACAAAATCACAGGTATGTGCTACCAAGTTCTGGGTTAAAATGCCTAAAATGCTCTCAGCAGAAATGATTCTTCAGGCTGGAATATTTCAGCAAAAAGGGAAATTGTGGTATGTTGTTGACTCAATTGTCAAAATTCAAAACATTATCAGTCAATCTTCTTGCAAAACAGCTTTTCTGCCTCATGACAGAAAGCTTTAATCCCTGCTGACTTTATGTAGCACCGAGTTCAGGGTGACTAGTGCTCTCAAATCTTTTAGTTGAACAGGTTCATAGATAAAAATCTAGGTGAGTTCTCTATCGCTTAGACCAGTGGTTCTCAACCTTGGCTGCACATTAGAATCGCCTGGGAATCTTTTTAAAATCCTGATTTCTGGGCCTCATCTTCCGGAAAGTCTGTTTCTTTGTGACTCATGATGTGGTC
>NW_006284850.1:941605-948553 GCF_000327345.1 Myotis davidii
CCACTGGCTTAGACACTATTTGAAAATACTTTCTATACGACACTTGGAATTTCCTTTCCAAATATATGGAGAGAAAAAAACACAACGCACGTTTTAACCAGCCAGGAGTTTACAGCCTTAGGACTACAGTATTTTCACTGTGCACTCACTAACCATTCACAACTCACCCAGGTTAAACAAAACAAAACACGGGCAGATGTGTCACACAGTGGTGAGCTCAATGGCTACCAGGATCACATTCCTAGAGACACAATAGGCAATTACTTTCCATCCCTGAAACTCTTGCCATGGGCTTAAAATTAAACACTGCTCATGTATGGATCACAGTCTCATGACTCAGTATCTGAGCTCCTCTGGTCTCTCCTTTTTGGTATATCTGTTTTTCATCCTCCTATCTCTAACTGTTAAAGTCCTACTTACCTTTCCAGGTCCCAGCACTTTGTTCATATTCGCAACATTAATATTTCTCTCACTGAATTAATGTCGATTATTTTCCCACCCGATTACTTCTTGCAAGAGGATGGGGCAGGACACTACTTACCCATTTTTATACACCCCTTTTGTTGTGATCTAGCGTATGGTAGAGGCTTCCAAATGCTTGGTCTAGTTTAGGCACCAGAGCCACCTCTGCTCATAATGAGCTGCTTTGAGGGATAGACCAGAATCCCCTTTCCTAGATGTATTCAAAGCTACAGACAGAGGATTAAAATTTTAGGTGACTGGACTGAATAGACTGCCGTTTAAAAACCCCTTTGGCCCAAAGATCCTAAAGTATCCAATGTCCCCTGACAGTGAGCTTTTTTTACTCTCTCCCTAAAGAGAGCCAATTCAGAAATTCTCAGTTAATGGCAGATTTTTAAATCTTATGTCACTGGTTTTCTGTCATGTGTTGTTACATTTGCATCAACTCATGAGTAAGAACTAGCATCTAAAGTCAGTGACTGACCCATTATACTTAAAATAACATCAAGAAATAGAGATCGAAAATAAGTGTGACTTATTAGGTATAGATTATAAGCACTACAAAAGGAGAGAAAAATCAAGGGGGAGCCAGAATTATCAAGGAAAGGATTCTTAATCAGGTGCTGAATAACAGATAGAATATAAATGGTCAGAGAAGCATTTCCATGTTAAGAAAAACAAAAGGAAGAAATGAAGGGACAAAATAAACCTGGGGTAGCACTGAGGACAGGAGAACAATGTGATTAACCCCTTCCCCAACAATTTTTTTGTTAAAAACGTTTCTTTTTCAGACTAATTTTTTTATTTTGGTTCTATATAGTATTTTTGATGCTGGTTATGAAAACAGTTTGTAACTCGTCTTCCTATAAACCATATTTTTTTTACCATATTTTCTTAGTATACTCGTCGACGACTGAAAAAGAACATTTTGTGAAAACGAGTATACACGTTTCTGCCGGGGAAGGGGTTAAAGCTCAAGTCAGTGTTGGGGATAGTAGGAAATGCTACTTGTCCAACAATGTGGGGCCAGATAATTGGAGGTGTGGAGGAGAGCTGAAGAGCTGGTAATAGGCCACTGAAGGTCTTGCAGAAGAGCGAGGTGATGAAAGAAGTGTTTTAAAAAATTAAATCTGGGAGAACATTGCAGGATGGACATGAGGGGAGAACCCAAAGTAAACAGCAGCCCCTAGGAAGATGGGGACAGAGGTGTCACTGGGAATGGGAAAAAGGAAAAGCCCAAGAGGAGCTAGAAGGATCTGTTGAATAGGTACAGAAGTTATAGAAAAGCATGTGTCAAAAATGATGGAATGGATGGTGGTGCCAAAGAGATGGTCAAGGAACTGAAGAAAAGAAGCTGGGTTGGAGAGCAAGGATGCTTTAGGGCATGTTAAATATGAAGTAAGAACAAGACACTGAACTGTGAAATAGCCAGGAACATATAAGCTATGAGACTGGAATTTGGAGGAAGAAAAGGATTCAAACTGGAGACTTGGGAGCTTTCTATAGATAAGGGAAGGTTGAAGTCTTGAAAGGAGAAAGAGGGGGCACAAGAGCCCAAAGGTGAACAGCTGAACCTTGAGGCCATTTCAAAAGGAGAAGTTCACAAGAATATGGGCACAATGGAAGAAGTAGAAAAGGAGCAATCAGTGTGGGAAAACAACTCAGGGTCCAATAGTGTCACAGAAAACATGAAAGGAGTTTCAAAAAGGACTTGATGACAGATGATGGGGGGCCAGAGCATGTAAAAGATACCATCATGCTGCTTACAAAGGAGCAGGGGTGCTCCCCCTCTCAACCACTAACATACTGTATAATACTGAATTGGTGAGTGGACAGAAAAAGAAATTTTGTGGCTGTGAGCTACGCTGTTTTATGCACCTTAATGACAAAAGAGAGATATATTAATTTGTTGCTATTCTTTGTGCAATCAAAGATATTCAAAATGAAAGATAATTCTGCTAATATGGAGTTGATTTTGAGGAATGTCATTGAGAAATTGTACTCTCCTGGGAGCGATTTTGCTATATAATAGGAGTAATACTGCAGATGAGAAGTACTGGCCATATATTATAAGTGTGTGAGTAATGTATTAAAATATAAGACCTGTCCTGGCCAGTTGCTCAGTGGTTAGAGCATCTGCCCGCAGACCAAAGGTTGAGGGTTTAATTCCAGGTCAAGGTCACGTACCTTGGTTGCAGGCTCAATCCCTGGGCCCGGTTGGGGCACATGTGGGAGGCAACCAATGGATGTGTTTCTCTTTTATCGATGTTTCTATCTCTCTCTCTGTCTCTCCCTCCTCCCTCCTTTCCACTCTCTCCTCTAAAAAAAAAAATTCAATGGAAAAAATATCCTCAGGTGAGGATAAAAAAAATGTACAAGTCTTGACAAAAGTTACAATAAATATCCAAAAGCGCCGAAACCGGTTTGGCTCAGTGGATAGAGCGTCGGCCTGCGGACTGAGGGGTCCCAGGTTCGATTCCGGTCAAGGGCATGTACCTGGGTTGCGGGCACATCCCCAGTGGGAGATGTGCAAGAGGCAGCTGATCGATGTTTCTCTCTCATCGATGTTTCTAACTCTCTACCTCTCTCCCTTCCTCTCTGTAAAAAATCAATAAAATATATTTAAAAAAAATATCCAAAAGCATTTACAACTGATATAGGGAATATAAAATCACTCATGAGATACTGCTAAACACACACAAAGAAGATGTGTTTGATTTCTCAGGAACCCTTGGGAAGTAATGCCTCTCTCTCATTTGCTTATGAAACACCCATTCTGTGTGCAAAGTTTATCAAGAGCCAGACTTGCAGCTGTGAACTATCTGGGAAAACACAACAGCCACAAGGCAATGTTTCTAGTCAGTTTTGGCATTAAAAAAATCACCCAAATCTGACTGATGGAGATAATATGAGAGGAAGCCCAGTGCCTTTTCCATGTCACTGATGGACTGAAACTTGGCTTCTGGAATAGGAATCCTGTGCAAGAAATGCCCTTTACTTCCCCTGCATGGAAAAAAACACACAAAACACCCAAATTAATAATAGCAACCATGGACAGATCCAGGTTTCAAAGAATGTGGGTTTTATAGAATGTGGGTGCCGTTCTTAAGAAAAAAGAATGCAAAATTAAAAATATATGATGCAGTATGAAGCTGGTTATTTATTTAGAATGAGAACCAAAAGGGACCTGAAGTTGTAAGGCCATAAAGCGTAAGGGTCATGAGCTGCATGGTAAAGGGAAAAGAGCAGGTAATCAGGCAGAGGAAAAATAAAAAAAATATATTCCTGAAGAAATACTGGAGCACAGAACAGTGAAAAGAACAATATCTCAGAAAGAACCCTGAATTGTGAAATATGGATGATATGGAGATAGGAGAGGAAACAGAACTAATCAATTTACATTACACATTCTCATATTTGTTTTCCAGTGATCAACAATCATATTGCTTTAGGATTTTGGAAAAGCAGTCTATTGCAGGCACTCAACAAATGTTTGCTGTGTGAGTGAATGAATGAATGAATGAATGAAAGAGAACTACTCCTTTTTAAATTTTTATTTATTAATTTGAGAGAGAGAGAGAGATTTGTTGCTCCATGAATAGATGCATTCATTGGTTGGTTCTTCTGGTATGTAGCCTGACCAGGGATCAAAACTGCAACCTTGATTTATCGGGATGACTCTCTAACTAACTGAACTACCTGTCCAGAGCTGGGAAATATTTCTTTTTCTTACTGTCCACCAGGATCTGCTTTCCTGTGATGCTCCAACATACATGCATGATTTTTCTGGCACCGGCTAGAGTTGTCAAAGCAACAGCTTATGTCAATCTCTTTTCCGGTGATTAAGACTATTTATCCTCAACAGGCCAAGTAAAAAGCTATCTTCACCCAAAATTAATTTGTAAGCATGTTGAGATTCTCCTCAAAAGGCGTATACATAAAAATGGTTTCTGTGGGGCCAGCATACTTACTCTCTGCCTTTCTCCCTCTTTCTAAATCAGACCCTGCAGGTATACTTCAGAATTATTAACAACCTTCTGAGTTGTGGACAGATTAGTGTGGGATTCTCGCTAAAGCTGAAACATAATTTGTAAATTTCAAACATGTACACGAATTATGACAACATAAGTGACAATTTAATATATCAGTCATGATGGGGTTTCCAGGACAATAGTGAAAGGCCTCATCCACTGGTCAGCTACAAACCTAAGGTAGGACCAGGGGAACTCAGGCCCATCAACACAGGACATGATTGGGAGGAGGGGGAGCTTATTAAAAGACACAATAGGTCATACCCTGAGTTGACCTTGATCCCAGCTACACAAAGAGATTCTCTTTGGGCAATAAATGCCCTACATCTTCCTGCAAGCTCTAAAAAAATACAGTGGGAGTAGGTTAAAACTAAGAGCCTGCCCCTCTTTTTCTTTTTTTATTGATCTTTCTCATTGAGGTAACATAGGTTAATATTGCATAAGTTTCAGGTATACAGCATTCTAATTTGAAATCTGTATACACTATATTGTGCTCACCACCTAAATTCTAGTTTTCGTCTGTCTGCATATATTTGAACCTTTTTCTTTAGCAATTCTTCCTCCTTCCTGTTCACTTACCAAATTTTCTAAGGAAAGGCACTTTAAAAAGAAGAGGACTGGAATAACACTATTACTACATCAACACTACAAAAAATCCGGATACTGATGTCCTTTGCCTGTTGAGGGCAAATGACATGAAATTAGTGAGGCAAAGCAGCCACCTCAGGAATTAGAAGTGAGACCGTTAAATGGGAGAATATCATTTAGCCGCTTCCCCGCTAGGTAATTTGACTCTAAACACCTCAGTTTCTTGGTTTTGTAAAATGGAGGCGACTCTATCAACCCCCTGTCAGGCTGCTGAGGATTGAGAAAATCCACATAAAGTGCTAAATAGAACTGCACAGCAAGAGCTGTTAGCATTTAATAGTAGTAACAAATTATTGTTCCAGCTTCTCCCCATGCCCACCACCAACAAAACTGGCACAACCCCCAGTTCTGCACTGGTTGGTCTGGGGGCAGCCACTATTGCACTCTTTCAAATGCACCAAAGAGACCCCCCCTCCCCAAATGCCAGGGCGCTCCTGAAAAGCCCCTACTCCAGAGCAACCAGGGACCCTCGGGTTACCTGGAAGGTTCACACTGACCTGAGATGCCACCTCCTATCACGATTACGTCGAACAGGTGGCCGGAGACACTCGCCCTCTCCCGACTCGCCATGCTCTGGTTGACAGTCTCCCAGGGAGAGAGGCTGAGGCTGGCCCGGGGTGCGGAGCGCTCTTCTATCCACTCTTCCCCAGAGCCCTGGGGTGGAGCCAGTTCATCCAGGGATTGCCAAGCAGCGTCCCGCCCTGAGGGCGGAGCGGATACTTGTACTGACACCCCGCGGGAGTCCCGGGGCGGGTCGGATGCTTCCATTGGCATTCGACTGACACTGGGCAGCACGAGCTGGGCGGACATTCTTGCCAACACTTGGGAGGAGTCGACAGGAAAAGAAGGCTGTGGTCCAGAATGCCGAAGGGGGCGGGACTCCGAGGCCAACCCCCTGGAAGAGCCATGCACCGTGACAGCTTCTTGGGACCAACTACGTGGGGTGCTGAGCACTGAGGACGGGTGGGACCCCTGATTGGCCGCTTGCGAGGAGGCCACGGACATGAGCTGTTCCTGTACTGAACTCCTGGCGGAGCTGAACGAGGACGGGGGCGACCCCTGCTCGGCCTCTAGCGAGAAGTTGGAGGAGTTGGTGTCTTCTTGCACCGAACTCCTTTCACTGCCGGCTGTTGTTTGCGAGGCGGACCCCTGAATCGACTCTAGGAAAGGGCCCTGGAACAGCATAGGTCTTGGTGCAGTTACTTTTGGGTTGTGGATTACTACGGATGTCAGGGATTCATCTGACGACACCTGGGGGCTGTTCTGAGGTACCTTAGGCATTGACACTGAGTCCTCGAAGAAGTTGAGCGATGAGTGCAGGGCGACCCCGCGTATAGATACCTCAGAACTGCTACTGGTCTCAGGAGATGTCGCCTGTTCTGATTCTCGGTGGAGGCTGGCCGAAGGGGACCGGATGGCTTCTTCCACCGATAATGATACTCTTTTAAGGGCGCTACTGCATGCAGGAGGCTCAATCTCAGTCTCTGTTACCCCGAGGTTGTCGGGGCCAACCCCCTCCGAGCTGCCGGAGCCACTGTCTGAACTGGAGACCCCGCTGGTCGGGTCCAAGACGAGCGAGCCCGGGAGGCCGGTCATAGACGCGGTAGCGGGTCCCTGGCCCGGACAGGGAGTGACCTGGGAAAACATGCTAGAACTCCAGGAGTCGTCAGCCTCGGTCGTGGAAATGACTGACTGGGTGGTGCTAGAAGGCAAATAAGACACAGTTCGCCACTCAGACACGGTACTGGAGCCCGTGAGGGAGGCCGCGGCAGGGGTCTGGGCCGTGGCGGCCATGACACCTGGCGCT
>NW_006284850.1:948615-953406 GCF_000327345.1 Myotis davidii
AGGCGCGCGCGATTTCCGGGCGGGCAAGAGGCTGTGGGCGAAACCACCGAGGGAGCTGGGGGGGGTTAACAAGATGGCGCCGGCGGCCGGTGAGAATATGGACGTGGCCGTGTGGGAGGGGGCTTCAACCTGGGGCTGTGATTCTTACACTTTAACTGAAAAGAGACCGGGACAAGGTCGACTTCAGAAAGCGGGGACTTTAAGGAAGGGAACCTGGATGGTAGTGTCTCCGGCCCCCCCTCCCCACTTGGTTTGGCCCGTTCTGACGTCACAAAGGTCCTGGCGTGCTCGCGCGGCCTGGCGCCATCCCTAAAGAGGGGGCGGGGTGAAGCGCCAACGGTCACTTGGTGACGTAGGTGATTGGTTTTTCTCCGAGTTTTTCCAAGCCCAGGTTCTTAACCAAAATGGAAGCAAGTAGTCGAGAAAATAACTCGGAGATCACAGATTAAGTGGGGCCTGCAGTTTAAAATCGAAGGTCAGGGGATGGCTACGGTGCAGAAATAAAACAAAGTAAAAAAAAAATACACGTGCCCGCCCCCCCCCACACACACACCCCCCCTTACTGAAGAAAGGACTCTCTACTGCATATATTTTACTACGCAGTCAGGCTACTTTTATCCCTTAAATTTACACTTTTCCCAACAGAGCTGAATTTGTCATCACTAACCCCTCAAAGACAGATGTAATGATGACATGGATTCAGAGTAAATAATGAGAACTCTAGGAAGTTAACTAGTATCCGTTCCCGCCTATAAACAGATTTAATACCCACCCCTCACCCCATTCTGTGTCAAACAATATCCCGTTGAAGAAACTGTAAGGAAATATATATTTAGTGTTTTATCCAGTTTAAATAGCTTTTACTACTAAATAGTTATCATTTTTATCTTGTTAGACTTTGAAGCAGAAGAAATTGATATAAATTCAGCCCTTTGGCCAGCCGGCATGGCTCAGTGATTGAGCATTGGCCCATAACCAGGAGGTCATAGTTCCATTCCCAGTCAGGGCAAAAAAGAGAGAAAAAATAAATAAATTAATTAATTTTTTAAAAATAAAATATATATTTAAAAAAAGAATTCAGCCCTTTAAAATATGATCCTGTCCAAATTTCTCCTATTCCTGTTGTTTTCATTTCTTTTCATTGAAATATTTTATTTCATACTCTATGCTAGCTATGGGGCAGGATACAGAGGTGACACAAGACAGTTGGAGATTTTCATCAATCATGTAGTCACTAGTGGAGCCAATACAAGGAAATAGACAACCACAAGCTTGATTGTCAATCCAAACTCTAATCAATCTTATTTTTGGAAAGGTCTATAGTACTAAGAAAGAGTTAGGGTGTCCTGACCACTCTCAAGGTTAACTTTGGGAGGAAGGCTTTAAAAATGTTCCAGAAAGAGGGAACAATGTGGACAAAGGTCCTGGGGTAGCTAGAAGCATTGTTTACTGAAGCCACTGACAGCCAGCCAATGGAGCTATAGCAAGGGGAGAAGCCAGAAACAAAGTTACTGAGATCTGCTGGCCCCAGTACGATCTTGGTATATATTCTTTTATATATATTCGTATATATTTTAGAGAGAGAGGAAGGGAGAAAGACAGAGAGATAGAAACATTGATGAGAGAGAACCATGGGTCAGCTGCCTCCAGCAAGCCCCCAACTGGGAATGGAGCCTGCAACCAAGGCGTGTGCCCTGACTGGGAATCGAACCGATCACCTCTTGTTTCATGGGTCTATGCTCAACCACTGAGCCACACTGGTCAGGCTTGGTATGTATTCTAAAGCAACGCAATGCAAGCCACTGCAATTTTTAAGCAGGGAGCAATGTGACTAGATCGCATTTAGAAAAAGTCTATCTGCCTGCAGTCTGACTAATGGATTGAAGGAGACAAAAATAGAGGGAAACCAAACTTGGGAATTCTTTAAAGAAGAGGTGATCGTTCAGGTGGATGGCAGCAGTGGAACTGGACATATGTGGAACATTAGAAACATTTACATGTCAAATTGATAGGACTTGGTCGTGGCTAGGATTGAAAAGATCTTGACCATGTTGTTTCAAGTGACTTTGAAACCGCCAGATGAAGGTATAGAGTATTTTTATGGAAATAAAAATATGGAAGTCTCATTGAATGGTGGATAAAATAGATGGGTAGAAATAGGAGTGTTTTCTCTATTCACTTTATTGTTTGTATTGTATATTTTGTATGTCTATTGTAATAAAAATAATTTTAAAATAGATTAATCAAGAAATAATTATGACATCGTACAAGTATTATTTCTTCCCTTGTGTGACCTGGGGCAACTTACTTAACTTCTCTGTGCCTATCTCCTCCCCATACAGTCTCATAAATTGTTCTGTCGGGATTCGAGCAGGAAACAGCAAACCGCAGATCATTTGAAGAGAGTTATCATAAAGGAAGTGTTTTAAAAGATGTGGGTAACATGGAGAGAAACCACAAGGAATTGTGCTGTTATCCAGACTGGGGACAGCAAGAAAGCATTACTATAGGGGAGAGAGCAGTAATCAGAACCCGCCAATACTGGTTTTGGGAAAGGGCTGCCTGATTCAAGCTGTGTTCTTTAGTTCAGAGAGGCAGTCAGCCCCCAGGAAACCCTCAGGGAGGGAGCCAGGACAGATAAACACCCAATCTTCCTCCCCTCCCTCCCTCCAATCTCCTGGTCCTCTTCACTGACTTCACCTCGCCAGAAGCTGGAAGGCAAGCGAGCCTGTAAGTGAGTCCTGATAGGTCAACCTTCAGGGGACAGAACAGGTTAGAGCGGCGGTTCTCAACCTGTGGGTCGCGACCCCTTTGGGGGTCGAATGACCCTTTCACAGGGGTCGCCTAAGACCATCGGAAAACACATATATAATTACATATTGTTTTTGTGATGAATCACTATGCTTTAATTATGTTCAATTTGTAACAATGAAAATACATCCTGCATATCAGATATTTACATGACGATTCATAACAGTAGCAGCATGACAGTTATGAAGTAGCAACGAAAATAATTTTATGGTTGGGGGTCACCACAACATGAGGAACTGTATTAAAGGGTCGCGGCGTTAGGAAGGTTGAGAACCACTGGGCTAGAGAATAGTGTTCGGTGCACCTGGAAGGATCAAAGAAAAATATCCAGTATCATTGTAGTGAGGATTCAATGAGCAAATAAATATAAAATACTTAAGTAATTACACAATACAGACATTTTAATTTAGAAAAACTACATTTTATTCATGTCATGAACTATAATTTACTTAACCATTATCTTCTAACATTCAACATTTAGTACTTTCCATTTTTTATATAATACATAACATGGCATGAACATTTTTGTGCAGAAAATATTGTACATAGTTCCCAGAATTTCCTTGAGATAGAATCCTAAAAATAGAATTATTGGTTAAGAAAGTAGGAACATTTTTTAAACTCTTTGAAATTACCAATTTATAGTATTTGCCCAAAAGATCATACAAATTTATACCTCACCAGCAATGTCTAAGAATGACTGTCTTCTTACTGCCCTCACTCCAACATTAAGCAAGTTAACTTCTTTTTACCTTTCTTACCTTGACCGGTGAACAATCAGCATGGTGTTGCTCTTCTAGTCAGTGTTTCCTTGATTACTAATGAAAAACTTTATCAGTAATCAATATGTTTATCAGTAATATATTTATTAACCATTTCACTTTCTTCTGTTGTGAATGATCAGTTTATACCTTTCTGTAGTTGATTTCTGTAAGTGCTTTAATAATAAGATGTTAACCCCTCATTTGGTATTTTCACTGCAAATAGTTTGTTCCAATTTATATTTTAGTATCATTTGTGGCATTTTAGGTATATAGAAATTTTAAGTTTATGTGCTTATATTTATCCTTCAGTGCTTTCTCCCATTGTTTTTAAACTTAGAAACCTGATGGGTAAAATCTAATCTCCTTTTGTTTTTTTGATGGTTTGATATTTGAAAATTTGATTATTTAATCTGAATCTACTGGTTTGTATTTTGCTATGTGCTCTATTGTGAGGATCTGATTAGTCACCCCTCACAAACCCAAATATTAACCAATAACAAAACTGTTGAAAAATCCTTCCATTCTCCACAGATGTGTTTTGCCTTATCTAATATAAATACTGAGATCTGGTTTTGAATCATCTCTTCTGTTATATTGACCTGCTTATTCTTGCCACTTTGCCATTGATACCACATTGACTTACTTATTGTTGTTTTACAGTAAACATTATCAGGTGAAAGGATTAGTCACTTCCCAAAACTCTTTACAAATTATAACATTCTTACATATTCTTTCTGTAAATATATTTTTATATATTTAAATGATTTTTAGAATCATTTCACCAATTAAAAACTGTCTTGTTAATTTAATTGGGGTGATAATTATTCCTAAATATTTATCTAGAAAGTTTATATTTGGCAGTTTTATTCACCAACTTTAAAAGAGATATCTTTATTTCCAGAATACTTGCAGGAAATTGTTTTATTTATCCCTAACTTACACAATTTTGTGTGGATAATATGAGTCTGTGTGTGCATGCAGACACACACACACACACACACACATTTAATTGGGGTGATAATTATTCCTAAATATTTATCTAGAAAGTTTATATTTGGCAGTTTTATTCACCAACTTTAAAAGAGATATCTTTATTTCCAGAATACTTGCAGGAAATTGTTTTATTTATCCCTAACTTACACAATTTTGTGTGGATAATATGAGTCTGTGTGTGCATGCAGACACACACACACACACACACACAAATGCATATATA
>NW_006284850.1:953585-954691 GCF_000327345.1 Myotis davidii
AAGGAACTGTAGGAGGTTTCCTGAAACATACCATCATGTAATTATAGAGGCATGCTTATGGGATCAAATAGTATAAATATAGATGTAATAGAACAATAAAAAAACAAAAACCCAACCATGATGATCAACTGAACGCTGCCTCTATGTCATTCATTCTTCGCTGACTCCGTCCACACCTTTGGGAACCCCTGGACCTGCTGGGGCTGGACCCCAACACCCATGTTAGGAAAGTTTTCTTCTACTCTAACATGGATTATCATGTCTATTTTGTAATTCTTATTTTTTTCTTAAATAAGTTAATATTTATTCTGCTTTGTTCCGCCCCTTTCCCTTGACTTGAGTCTGTTTTAAGAGGCTCTTCCTGAGAAATACCTATAATTATGTTATTAGAGCATCTTTCTATGTTGTTTATCATCTTTTCCCTTTTCCTCTGAATTCTGAGAGAGCTAATCAAATTTGTCCTTCATATTTCTGGTTTATTTCTGATTTAATTTTTGGCAGCTCTAATTCAATTCTTTACTGCTTCTACTGCAGATTTTGATTATGCCTTTTCAGTTTAGGATTTGGAACTTTAAGTTCTTTTTTTCCAACTCACTTTTCATTTGTGACATGTATATCTCTATGTATTTTGTCCTGTGACTTTCTAATTTTGCTTTACAGACACTTAGTTTTAAGCATTTTCTGGGGACAACAGCTTCCATTTTTTAAAATGCTTTTCTTTGTCGACAGACATGCATCACCCTCTCATACACTGCTAGCTCAAGTGGAAAATGGTGCAACATTTTTGGAGAGGAATTTGATAATATCTAACAAAATCACTTATACATTCACCCTTTGACCTAGCAGTCCTACTTCTAGGAATTTAGCCCAATGATACACTTCCACAAAAAGGAAAAACACATGTGCGAGGCTATTTGTTTTGGAATTATTTTTTAATATATTTTATTGATTTTTTACAGAGAGGAAGGGAGAGAGATAGAGTTAGAAACATCGATGAAAGAGAAACATTGATCAGCTGCCTCCTGCACGCCCCCCACTGGGGATGAAAGAGAAACATTGATCAGCTGCCTCCTGCACGCCCCCCACTGGGGATGTGCCCGCAACCC
>NW_006284850.1:954853-958737 GCF_000327345.1 Myotis davidii
TAATAGCAACATATTCTAAACAATTTGCATGCCCATCCGTAGGAAAATGTTTGCATAAACTTTGATATGTCTATACAGTGGAACAGTATGCAGCCATATACAATAATGAAGATGGTTTCTATGAACTGATATGAGTGATTTTTCAGAATATAAGTGATAAAATCAAGGTATAAAGGAATATATAACACATATGTATATTTATTTGTGTGTGTCTGTGCCTTCATATAAGAAAAATATGTACTTTTATTTGCAAGAAGAAACAGGAAGGATAAATATTTGGAAATCAGATGCATTTTTAAAATTTTATTTCAGAGGTGTGGGGGGAGAGAGACAATGATAGGTTGTCGCCTGCACGAGTCCCCACTGGGATCCAACCATCAATCTGGGTAAGTGCCCTGACTGAGAATCGAACCCAGCACACTTTGGGACAACGATCCAACCAACTGAGCCACACCAGCCAAGGCTTGGTTGCATTTTTATATACCAACCAGACTGGAGGGGTCCTCAAACTTTTTAAACAGGGGGCCAGTTCACTGCCCCTCAGACCGTTGGAGGCCGGACTATAGTTTTTTAAAAAAACTATGAACAAATTCCTATGCACACTGCACATATCTTGTTTTGAAATAAAAAAACAAAACGGGAACAAATACAATATTTGTATTTGCATGTGGCCCGCGGGCCGTAGTTTGAGGACCCCTGAACTAGAGTCTGGATGCATGAAATCTGTGCAAGAGTAGGGCTTCCTTCCCCCAGCTGCCGGCAACTGGGACCTGGGCAGCTGGCAGGCACCCAGGACCCCAGCCTCCCTCGCAGCCCCAGCTTCGTCCAGAAGGTTGTCCTGAAGGACCGTTCTATGAGCATATTATGCTTTTATTAGCATAGATAATGAACTATCAGAAAGTGAAACTAAAAAAAAAATCCAATTTACAATTGCATCCAAAAAAATAAAATAACTAGGAATAAATTTAACCAAGGAGGTAAAAGCACTATACTTGGAAAATTATAAGTTAATGAAGAAATTGAAAAAGATACAAATAAATGGAAGCATATACCGTACTCATGGATAAGAAGAATTATTAGAAACATCAGAGGATGGCAGTGACCATACAGACCTTTGAGACAAAAAAGAAAAAAGGGAAGAAAAGAAAAAACAAAAGAAGATATAATCATTTTAAGAGACAAAGAAATATAAGTTCATACACAGACACACACCCCTTACCTAATTGGTTTTTCTTCCTTTACATATTTGGTAATGCAAATGATCAATTTTTATTACATGGTAATTAGTTATAAACAAAAGTTATTCATAAAAAAAATGTCCATACTGCCCTAGCTGGTTTGGCTCTGTGGATAGAGCGCTGGCCTGCAGACTGAACGGTTCAGGGTTCGATTCCAGTCAAGGGCACATGCCTGGGTTGTGGCTTGATCCCCAGGAGGGGGCATGCAGGAGGCAGCCAATCAATGATTCTCTCTTATCATTGATATTTCTATCTCTCCCTCTTCCTTCCTCTCTGAAATCAATAAAGAAATATATTTTTTAAAAAAAGAGCAGCACAATGTTTCATGATTTTTCACTACGCTGCTTCCTGGGCTTCGTTTTCCTCTACATGAATTTTTGCCTGGAAGCTCTCTAGTCATTCTTCCAGAACAAATCATTACCTCCTAATGAAGATGGTACAGATTGGGTTTTCAGGGATGCAGGCATTGAGATGAAAGTAGGAATACAAAAGGTTTATTGGGAGTTAGACCTGTGGGAGGGAAAATGCAGAAGAAAGATTGGGCAGGAACTGGCAGGAGGCAAAGAAGTCTCTGCCCTCCCCGTGGGCAAAGGATGCCCATTAAAGAGTCCTGAGTTGGGTGGAAATGGCCAGCTCCGAGTACCAGTATCTTGGTCATTTCCTGGGAGTTGCCCTAAGAAGACTGCTTTGCTTAGTCACTGGCGTGCACTTCCCCAGGGGCATTGTGATGGTGGCTCTAAAGCTGAGAAAGATCCTGAAGAAAATCACAGCCAGGGGGCTGTCAGCTAACCACACTCCTCACTTCTTGGCCTAGTCCAGTGATGGCGAACCTTTTGAGCTCGGCGTGTCAGCATTTTGAAAAACCCTAACTTAACTCTGGTGCCGTGTCACATATAGAAACTTTTTGATCTTTGCAACCATAGGAAAACAAAGGTTTATATTTTTGATATTTATTTTATATATTTAAATGCCATTTAACAAAGAAAAATCAACCAAAAAAAGGAGTTCGCGTGTCACCCCTGACACGCGTGTCATAGGTTCGCTGTCACTGGCCTAGTCTGTGGTCGGCAAACTGCGGCTCCTGAGCCACATGCGGCTCTTTGGCCCCTTGAGTGTGGCTCTTCCTAAGCCTTAGGAGCACCCTAATTAAGTTAATAACAGTGTACCTACCTATATAGTTTAAGTTTAAAATATTTGGCTCTCAAAATAATTTTCAATCATTGTACTGTTGATATTTGGCTCTGTTGACTAATGAGTTTGCCGACCACTGGTAGGGTCCTTGCCTGAAGGGGGAAAGGAGTGGTATATCCCCGTGCCTGCCACAGTTCCTGGGCTAACTCCATGTGCAGTTCCACAGGGCCCCACACTCAGAAGGGCCTCACCCTTGTTTTAATACCCTGCTGTCACTGTCTTGGAATTCTTCATAATTTTGTCTTTGAACTTGTGATTTCTAAGTAAAGCCCAATGAGATAATGGAGCATGCTTATGAACTGAAGAGATAAGCCCAAAATACCTCCACTCCCTTTTTTTTCATTTTCAAAACACTTGACTTTATTAAGGAGTTTACACACAATATTGAAAGCTCAGTGGTATTATTAAATAATCAGTGGTCTTCAAACTACCAGTATGTTTCTAATGCTTTCCAATATGTATCTTGAACACTGCATATCTTTAAGTTATCTTGAATCTTCTGGTAGTCTGGCACAACTTCTTTTCACTGCACATCTTAATGAAACTCCTTGGGTTTTTGTTGAAATAGTTTTGATTTGTTTCCTGTGTCTCTATTTTGTTCACCTAACTTGTATTTTTCGGCCATTGTTACAAGAGCTTCTGGGATACTTTGATTTGATCTTTCCAGAATTTTAATCAATTCAGGGGCAGTCTTCCAATCATTTTTAGTCATAAGAGTAATGGACGTGCCAGTCTTCCCTGCTCTTCCAGTACGCCCTACTCTGTGTACATATTCTTCAATGTTTCTTGGGAAATCATAATTATACACATGTGTGATATCATCAACATCAAGACCTCGGGATGCTAAGTCAGTAGAAATCAGTATTTTCACATTTCCACTTCTAAAGTCATCTAATGCCTGCTCACGGTCACTCTGTTCTCTGTTTCCATGCAAGGATTGTACAGCTAGGCCTTGGAGACTTAAATCGCTGGATAAGTCGTCAGCGACAATTTTCCTACTGACAAACACGATGACTTTGTCTTTGGGTGACAGGCTGTGTAGGAATTCTTTGATAAGAGATCTTTTTTCTCTTTCTGTGGTAACAATTATATTTTGCTTCACTGTATTTACAGCAACTAGATCCAGAGTACCAACATAAACGATCATAGGCTCTTTCAAATAAGTTTGTGAAAGTCGACGAATGGCATCTGGCCAAGTTGCACTTGTCATGATCATTTGCCGATCTGGGCGCACATCTAATAAAATCTTCATTATCTGAGGTTGAAATCCCATATCTAGCATCTTATCAGCTTCATCTAAGACTAAGTAGGTTATGCTTCTAAGGTTGACAAAATTATTCATTTGCAGATCATGCAGTCGCCCAGGAGTTGCAATAATGATGTCTATGTCTTTGGCAACGTCTTTTATTTGTTGTTGTCTATTTCCACCACCATATATACAAATACTTTTAAGAT
>NW_006284850.1:959082-961419 GCF_000327345.1 Myotis davidii
CTGGTTGGGGTGCAGCATTATTAACAGTGCATTCTGAATATTGGTAGTTGCTTCCTTGTCTTTCAACAATAGTCTCTATAACTGCTTTGGCCTTTGCTTGCATTTCCTTGCTGCCAAAAATGTTTACGTCTGCTTCGGAATCACCCTGTACCGGTATGATATCTATTTTCGTGTTTGTCGTACTCTGAATGTCTCTTATTTTTGATCCTCCATGACCAATCACTGCACCAATTAGACTGTTTTTTATTTTAAAAACAAGAGGAGGGCCTCGGGGGCCAGGAGCCCTAGGCTCCAGGTGGCTGGAGGAGCTGCCCCTGCTCTGGCCTCTGCCACGTCTGCCTCCCCTGCCATCTCTGTAGGCCCTGCCAGCCCTGGGATCCCTTAGGTTTGGCTCTGCCCACTTCTGCTTTGGGGCCCAGGCCATTGCTACATGGTAGAATTGGTACAGACTTATCGCCTACCTCCAGTTGGGAGATGTGGCCTCAGGTCTCTTTCTCTTCAGGCTCTGGAGAAACAGACCATACTGACTGGTAGATAGGTAGTTATATAGCCATTACCTAGGCAAACATTTAACGTGATGTCATAGAGGGATGACCCGTCCAATCACAGGCATGGGACTAGGGTGAGGTAAGCAGGTATCACTGAAGAAAATTTAAAGTGACACTCACTCTCAGAGGTTGAGTGTTTAGGCCTTTATAGGACCTTGAGAGTGAGTGTTTCCGCAACATGGGTGTCATAGGTGCCTCCATTGCTCACTTCATGCTAATTCTGGCTCAGTTTGGGAGCAGATTTGAAGCAAGCCATGAACTTATCCACATAGTTGTGATTTTTTTTTAATAAGTCAATTATTTCCACAGGAGGAAAAATAGTGGATTTGTTTGTTTCCTTAGATCCTCCTTCTTTTGCCAGTTACATGTTCATGGCATTTTTCTCTCTTCAGCAAAAGTTGAAGTTACACAGAATAGGTTTGAATCTCCTTGTATCCTTGTATATGTAAGGACCACTGTCAAATCCCCTTAAGGTTTCTGTTCATCAGGGTTAAATTCCTAGTTTTCTAAAATATTTCTTGATATGTCATTGTTTCCAAGATGCACATCATCCTATTTCTTCTCCTTCGGGAATGATTCATTGAGGAGCTTTTGTGATATGGCTCATAGAACTACACAAATCAGCAGAAATGGCCTTAACTTTATACGTATTCATTACTAAGCATGGCAGTTGTACTCATTCTACCTATGAAGTCAATACACAAAGCCCCTCACTGGAACATGATGGGCATTTGAGTCCATTCTTCCTCATCCTGTACTTACATGATTGATTTTTTATTTCTTTATTTAACTAAAAGTAGGCTATATATTTATTATTTATAGTCACCCTATGGTCAATTGCACCAGCCCATTAATATAACCTTAATGCGGATTCTCTCATTCATCATAGTATCTTCTAGTTTTAAGTCTTTTGCCAGTTACATATTCATGTAATTTTTCTCTCTTCAGAAAAAGTTGCTGACTATAATTTGAACCTGATCAGATATTGGGTGAAAGTCTTTGCAACACCGGGAAAAACTTTCTCCGTGTCAGCATTTTTCTGGAAAACTACTTTCTAAAGAAAGAATAGGTAGTTGGCCAAATACATTGGTAAATATAACATCCTATATCTCTTATAATCACAATGCATATTAGGTATCTCAGAAAACTCTGATAATTACAGGAATTGAGACACTCAATTGGGCATTATTTACTCCAAAGTTTCCAAAGGAATTTGCCAGTAGAACTTCGTCTCAATATTTTAAGTAAACTTTGTGTGTGGAAGAATTTTAGACTTACGGAAAAGTTACCCAGATTGTACAAGGGGTTCCCATATTCTCTTGAACCAGTTTGTTCCCTCCAATCTTATCTCACACCACTATGGCACATTTGTCCAATATATGAAACACACACTGGTGTGTTAATATTAACTAATCTCCAGACTTTATACCATCAGTTTTATGTTAATGTATTTTTTCTGTTTCAGGATCCAGTCTTGGACATTGCATTGAATTTAGTTGTCATGCATGATTTGTGACAGTTTTTCAGCCTTTCCTTATTTTTCATGGCCTTGTCAGTTTTGAGGAGTAATGGTCAGGTATTTTTGTAGAATATCCTTCCAATTAGGTATGCCTGATGTAATTTCTCATGATTACACTTGGGTTGTGGGGTTTTTTGGAGCAAGTTTTGAGCTTCTTATACCTTGGGGCTGCTATCTGTAGACTGACATAGTAATACCTACCTTATACACACAGACACAAACTCACAGTTACACTACTTGGTTCATAGTAGGAACTTTTTTTTTTTTTTT
>NW_006284850.1:961486-961710 GCF_000327345.1 Myotis davidii
TGCCTGAATGAGGACAGAAAAGACCCAGCCTGCAAGCCGTTGCTTTATTTTATAATCTGATTACAACAAGAGGAGATTAACATGGATAGAAATGTTCTTGTTTTGTTTTTTTTAATTAAATTTTTATTGTTAAGATTATTACAGTTGTTCCTCTTTTTCCCCTGATAGCTCCCCTCCGCCTGGTTCCCATCCCACCCTCTGCCCTTACCCCTGCCACTCACTGT
>NW_006284850.1:962843-977506 GCF_000327345.1 Myotis davidii
TGGAGGTTCCCAGATGGGGCTCAGCTGTGAACCAATGCAAACTGCTGTGGGGTCTTGCACCTTCTTTTGGAAGTCTGGGTCTCTCTGGCCCAGCTGCAGTTTGTTAGGATATTTTAGATCTCAAAGGGCCAGGGCATTCATATGCAAAAGCCTTTGAGCACAGCTTGGGTGGGGTGGGATCTTAGGGAATCAACAGGGCAGAGAAAACAGCTATGGCTGATCCTAAGCCCTGCCCTAAGGGGCCTGGGGTCTCACTGTTCTGCGGTAATGGCTGCAAACACCTCTGAGAGAAAGCCGCTCTCAAGTTCTGCCCGATGCCAGACAGTCCAGTTTCTCCCTGTATGAGTCTGGGTCCCCAGAGACTCACCCGGAACTGGCGTTCAGAGCAGTCAGGAGCTTGTGTCTCCCTCCCGATTGAAAAAGATAACCGTGTCCTCAGTTGCCCGCCCTTGCCTCGTGCACCTCCCTACCTCTGCACTTTACTTCCACACCTCCTCTGAGTCTCAGTGTGCTTTTCTCTTTCCTTCTAGTTGTAGAATTTCCACTCAGCCAGCCTTCCTGTGGTTCTGAATGATGTCCGTTTTGTCTTTTAGTTGTATTTTTGAAGTGGTTGTGTGAGGCAGCAATTTCCGATGTTTACCTATGCTGCCATCTTGGTTCCCTGTACCCCCTTTTGTTGCCTCATTAGCATATAGCATTGGTGATGCCCTTTTCAAACAAGGGAATTATTAAGCTGGTTCTGACAGCAGCCCTCCTTGACTTGACTCCAATCCTGAATGAAGGACTATTCCCTGATCCTACATCTTCTATTGCAAGTATTACATTTTTTACTGCAAGTAGTGGAATTATTAAAATTTCCTGTTCATAGGTGGCAGAGTAATAAATGGAAGGAGATTTAGACTTCTTTTACATATACACTTCTTTGTTGCCACCTTATGTGGGTACTGATGTTTTTATACTTCACTCTTAAAAAGCCTAAATGCCAAGACCTTATGCATTATTTCTGGTCTTTTATCTGTCTTTCTTCCTCTAATCTTCTACTCCATTGTAAATTGTTAAAAAACAAAATTCAACTGAGTGAATTTTAAAGATCTTATTGGCTTTATTCAACAACATGAATTGGGCAGCATCCTATCTAGCAGACAGAAGGGAGCTCTGGGGAGCTGTGCAAAATGGAAAACTTTTATAGGCAGAAGGGAGCAGGCAAAAGGAATTTGTACTAGGGACAAAAAGTGGACTGGCTATTGCAAGGGCACTTTTCTTTAGGGGATGACAGGAATCTATATGGCAGATTGCCCAACTACTGCTGCTGAGACAATTATTTTTATTGTTTTGTGTAAGATTCCATTTGTGGGAATGTCAGAATTATAATAAAGTCTCAGCGTAGTGACATGGGATTTAGCATAAGTGATTCCATTTGGGGCCTGTTGTCTTGTTTTTAACAAAATGAAAGATCACTCTGATTATCTCCTAATATCTGTTTCCCATTCTTCCTGAGAAATAGAACCCATGATTTTTGCTGCTCAGAATAAAGGCCATAATTTCCCAGCTTCTCTTGCAGCTAAGTGTGATCAATTTCTGGCAAATAGATATAATTGGAAATGGCATATGAAACTCATAGGAAGTTTTCTTAGAGGGAGGGATTGTCCCTTTTCTTTCCTTCCTCCTACTGGAATATAGACCTGAAGGCTAGAATTTATGTTGTCATCTGGGACCATGAGATATAAAGAGGCTGGCAGAGTAATAAATGGAAGGAGATTTAGACTTCTTTTACAGATACAATTCTTTGTTGTTTACACCACTACTATTTGGGGTTTTCTGTAACAAGCAGCTAAACTTAATCCTTGATATAGTTCTTTAAATGAATGTGGAACAGTAAATGTGTCTGCTGTTGCCCCGCTTGAGAAGGACACTTCCAACTGTCCCTATTTAGTTCCACTTACCAAGGGGCTGACATTCTCCTTTTATGTCTCCCATCCCCACCTATTAGTCAAGAGTAGTGGGGGAAGGGGACTTATAAATGTCCACTATTATTGAAAGGTGGGTTGTTCACAGGTTATGAGCTGGCAGGGGTAAGAGGAGGGGAATCCCTTTTACTTTGCACTCTAGTTATTGTGACAGAATATTCATTCCTCACATACTTCTGTCCTTCTATTTGAGTCTCTATTTGGTTATATCTTTACACTCTGTCTAGACTCTGTCTCATCTATTCCCTGGGACAGGAAAAGCTGACACACACGTTTCTGAGACTCTTTATTTGACACAAAAGTTAAAAGCTTATTTGAATATTTTTATGTACCTTTATTTCAACTTCAATGTAGACTGAAAGAATTAAATTGGCCCTCAGTGTACCAGCGAGAATGAATAGGGGGACCGGGAAAAGCAAAACACAATCAGAGTAGCTTGAAATATAGCTCCATTGTGAGAAGGAACCACACTGATTATTATGGTGATAACCAGTGATAGTATCACTGAGATATGATATGGTTGGATTGAATTAAAGCCTCAGAAGAGACTGTCAGATACAAGAACAAATATGAATGCATGTGGTTGAGTTCCCTAATAAGTCACAGGTGACTAAAGTTCAGAGCAAGTACTGAATGTCGAGATGTGAAATGGGAGCATCATCCCAGCTGCTCAGTAGCTGCAGTTGCAATTTCTATGCTCAGACCACAGGAGCTGCTGGCTCCACTAAAGAGGTTCTGCAGTGGTGGAGGATCAGGGAAAGATAGTCTTCTAAGCACATCAAAATGATTTCTTTCCCAGACTTCTGGTCAGCAATGTTATTGAACCAAGCCCTTTGAATAATTTTTTAATGCTGGCTCTGGCTGTCTGCATCAGTAGCCCCCCCCAGGGGCCATGTCTGACATTTATAAATGCATTTACTTGTCCCTTTACCTAAGACAGTCAGAGAACCCTCTGATTCACATGGCTCTAGGCAATTTGAAGTCCAGGCTCTTCTTTAAATCATCCCTTTAACTTTCAATATTTCAAGACAAAGTTTGAACAACAGGAATGATTTTTTTTAAAAGGAGGCAGTGCTCTCATTTGAGCAGATAAACAATTAAGTTCAAAGGAGCCTCACTTAAGAGACGCAGCTCCAGGCATTCCCACTGCCTGGGACCTGGAAGGCAAAGTAAAATGGTAAGGTAAACAAGCAATTATCTACACAATTTGATCGATACAGAACCTGAAAGCCAGGCAGACAAGACCTTCCTTAAAAGCATCATCTTAACAAAAAAGCATTATCTTAAAAGGGACTTGAATTATATACCGGATAACTACTTTCAATTTCCTCAACTTGTTTTTGTGTAAACACTGTTCAAAAAGAGCTGAGTACATGTGCTGATTATTCTCCACTTCTTGCTCCTCCACATTGATTTTCCACCCTTCTCTGCTCTGCTAAGGACTCCCATGGAATACATGGCCTTGGTCCCCCTGCCTTTTAGCTTCTGGTTGGGTTGTGCCATGGAGATGAAGGGCAGGAGAGAAAGGTCAGGGCAATTACATCATCAACATCAACATCCTCCCCCCCACCACCACCACCCCTTACCTACTTAGATAATGTCCTGTCAAGGTTGCCTTTCTCTAACTCCTGTCCTGCCATCTTCCACAGCTCCAGTTCTCATCCAGGATCCCTTAACATAATTTCTTTCCCATGCTTCCCACCATTACTAAACCCTGCATTCTTCTGCATCCTTTGTTGGTTTCATTAACTCAACTCATAGCTTTGTAAATATTCCCTTCTTTAAAGGTCTAGTCCAAAATCCTGTGCTTGTCATGTGTTTTTAATCAGAATCCTTATTAATGGTCACTGTCCCCTGAGGATAGAGGAATTTATTCTCTATTAAAGGCCTGGTGCACGGATTTGTGCACTGGTGGGGTTCCTTGGCCTGGCCTGCGAGGATCGGCCAAAACCCAGCAGTCCTACATCCCCCGAGGGATATAGTAGTGCATGAAGTGGCAGGTGGCTGGAGAGGAGTCTGAGCCAGCCTGGTGTAGCTCCATTTCTGCTCATCCCAGCCCCGCTGTGCCTACTGTGGCCACCACTCCGTAGGCTCGTAGGCTCGCTGCCGCTCTGCTGTGGTCTCCACACGTCTGTCCTACGGTGATACCGGTGCACCCATGACCAAGAAGTGGCTGTGGGCTCATGCCCAGTCAGTCGGATCCTGGTCTCAGTCTGGATGGGGAGGGGCGCGCAGGGGGAGTGTGGGTGGGAGAGGTTTGTGCAGCTGCAGCTGTGCTGGCCAGCCATGAGCCTGGCTGGCTTTTATATATATAGATTACTTTTCCTGTTCCCATTAAAGCGTAGCAGAATATGCCACACCAAAAATAAAAATAAAATAAAAAATAAAAAAATAAAAAGAATATGCCACACCAAAATATGCCACTTTGGCATACAGATTACTTTGAGCTTGAGACAAATGAGAATCAACAGATGTAAAATGAAACCTTCCAGAGCTTTCCACAGCTGACTAAAAGCAGAAACTTCTGAGAAATGAGAACTGCCATAAATCCTTTCTGCCATGAAAACTTTATGAACATGAAGAAGATGGAAAATTAGCATTAAATGGACCTGTACAAATAATCCTTATTTTCCATTAGTTTTTGCCATGTATCTACCTTCCCAAAATTTGCTGCCCTTGGGAACCTAAGTCCCCTTTCTATTGTCTTGTCACATAAATAAATAGAAATTTATTTTATATAAACCCAAGTTCTAACCACTCCTTTGAGTTACTCATCACTAAATGCTCCTATGTGTATGCATGATGCATATTTTAATAAACTTCTGCTTGTTTTTTTCTTATTAATTTTTTGTTAGTTTAATTTATAAGGCCCCAGCCAGACAACCCAGAATGGGTAAAGGAAAGCCTTTCCCTCCCAACAGCATTTTGAAAACCTCACTTGCCCACAATTGAGGAGCAAATGACAAAACAGACCAGCTTAATTGGTAAAAGTTATGGTTGGCATATAAGTACCTGCTGCTCCAGTGGAAGCAGAAATCAGCCATTTCAACACTTAGACTACATTTTTTGTACCTTATTAACTTTGGGTTCCATGTAGTCACAACTGAAGGAAATTTTCCAGTTGTTACAACAAAACTGCTTTCTCCTTGAACTTTTATTAACAATGGGGATTGTGTATTTATCTCTATTTTTATTGTCCAGCTTCCCAACTGGATTGCACACTTCTCTATGACGGGCACTGTCTGTATCTCATACCAGGAAATGTACTTACATAGGTTGTTGATACACGCTCACCAGCATCACTGAAGTTATTTCTGAATGATAGTCCCCATAAGCATTAGCAATCATCCTTGTCTTATATGCATATCACTATATTTTTTTTAAAAAAATCTTATTTGGTAAAATCCAAGTAAGAGCTGTAGTCTAGTTAATTGTATTGCCAATGTCAGTTTCTTGGTTTGGCTCTCCACTCTCCTCTTCACCTGCCCTACTCCCCAACACACACACACTCACCCCCCCACAACCCCCCCTCCACACACACACCATTCTATGCACTAGCAACAGCAGCATGAGGTTTCATAATGTCAGCCCTTTATTTGTCCTGCATCCTGGGCTTTAGTCTCCTTCTATATGAATTTCTGCCCAGATTATCTCTATTTATTCTTCTAGGCTAAATTAATTATTATCTCCTGATGAAGCTGTATCTGTTAATAAAAGTCATGGGGTCCTAGTTGTTTCAAGGGTCTACCTTTCTAGGCAATTCATTTTCCTTCCTTTCCCCAGATGCTCAAATAATCATATGGAGGGTCTTTCTTCCCTCCTCTTACCTCTTTTTGTATTCTTTGTCTTTATCCTCATTTTCTTGCCTGTTTCATACTTGTGTTACTTTCCAAAACTTGCCACTGTCTGTGCCAGAACTTTTAAATGTGAGCCTATCCTTTCTATTTACATGAAGGTCAGTAAAGACAAGAGCCAAAGCTCATTTCCATCATGGCATCTCAAAGCCATTTGCCAAGAGGATCCAGAGAATATGTAGGGTGAAATAAACGCAGCCGCAGGGAGTAGATAGAGTTAATAGGATTAATCCCTTGCTTCGAGGAGTAAGGCAGATCCAATAGTCCTAACTCATTTAAGATATCTGTTTCCGTAGTTGGCACATCAAATCAGGAATGGCAGAGCCCTCAGGCCTCTGGCCTTTGTTTGCTATCATGCTCTCTCTTTCTCTCTCTCTACTTGGCTCTAAGCTAAGTGAAATTCAAAATCTTTCAATTGGGTTTAAGCTTTAAATACTAATGGATGTCTTAGGAAATTGGTCGTTGGTGGAGTTTTATTAACAGAAGAGATTCTGCAGGATATGTGTCCTCACATGTACTTCCCAGCCACCCTTTCTTGACTACTTAACGATCTGCAATTTGTCAGGTGGGTCCCTACTGTGTATTCTAGGGGCTTTGAAATGGTTTATAACTCTCTGTTTTTGGTGGAGAATTTTAGGTTATATTTGAACCAGGATTTTATTTGCTCGGTATTCTCTTGTTTCCCAAAAATCTCTGAGGAAGAGATTGTATTGTTGTTGATATTTTTACAGAATATTTCTATCTCTCTCATGGCTGTTATGACCTAGTGAATAGAAAGTTACTTAGTGACTGTCCCTTCCAAAAGATTCTTCCAACTCCACTGCTATTCCCAGAGCTATTCTTTAAGAAAACAGGATATGTAAGTTTTATATCCCTTTTTAAAGAAACTTGGTATATATATATATATATTTGTTGATAGTATTACTCACATCTTATTTTTAAACAACCTTTGTTCTATTGAATATTGTTCCTTTTATCTCATTTCTTTATTTTTAAGGGTGTTAATGAGGTATAACTAATATACAATAAACTGCACATATATAAGAGTATAATTCGATACATTTGAAAATACATCTACACACCTGAAACCATCACCACACTTAAGGAAATGAATATATCCATCCCAAAGTTATTTTGAGCCACTTTGCAATTTTTTTGTCCACTCCTCCCTACCCTGAATTCCCACGGATCTGCTTCCTGGCACTCTAGATGAGTTTGCATTATCTAGAATGGTGTATACATGGAGTCCAACAGAACGTTTGTTTCTTTTAGTCTGGCTTCTTTCACCCAGCATATTATTTTGAAATTTACCCAAGTTGTGTGTGTATCAACAATTCATTCTTTTTTTTTTAATGCCGATGTATGGCATTTGTGGATAATAGACAATTGTAGATGTACCACAATTTGTTTATCCACTCATCTCCTGATGGACATTTGGGTTGATTCTCATTTGGGGCTCTTAAAAATATAGCTGCTCTGAACATTCACATACAAGTCTTTGTATGGGCATATATTCACATATAAGTTTTTGTATGGGCATCATTTCTCTTGGATAATACCTACAAGTAAAATGGCTGTATCTTGCAGTAGAAATGTATTTAACATTTTAAGGAATGGCCAAACTGCCCAGCCAGCATGGTTCAGTGATTGAGCATCCACCCATGAACCAGGAGATCATAGTTCAATTCCTGGTCAGGGCATATGCCCTGGTTTCAGGTTTGATCCCCAGTGGGAGGAGTGCAGGGGGCAGCCAATCAATGATTCTCTCTCATCATTGATGTTTCTATCTCTCCCCCTTCCTCTCTGAAATCAATAAAAATATATTTTAAAAAATAAATGGCCAAACTGTTTTATGAGTAGTTGTACTGTTTACATCCCTACCACTAATATATGAGAGTTCTAGTTCCTCCATATCCTTGCTATATTCTATTGAATATTAAGACTATCTCTTTGGCAAAATGGACTTGCTATAATTGGACCTAAAGAGAACAGATTAAAGGCTTTATTTTTTGGTAGAAAAATGCATGTAATTCTGTATTTGAGACAACTAATAATTTTGTTCTAATAAATGTTGCATGTTTTTAAAATTCATTTTCCTATTACCCTCATATAAAAAATAAAATCCTATTGAGAAGAAATAAAGGAATAAAATTCAAGTATAAAAATAAGAAAACCATTGACTTCATATTTCAATAGCTAAGGTATTTTAACACATATTAACATATTAGGAATTTTTTTTGCAAGTGGATATGACAAAAGTATATATGATACATTTATCACCACACATTTTGGTTTGAAATGTAAAAATAAGCATCCAACGAATGTGAAGATAAATACATTTCTTGGTAATATGTAAGTAATTTTTCAAGTTCTCCTCTACCAAAGGGATCAATTTTTATATGTATCAAACTCATCCAAGGCAATAAGGCTTAGGAAGTAAGTCACAGACCAAGCTATCTGATGAGCATTTCTTCCCTCAATAACTCTTGTTCAAAAAAATAAAAAATTCAGAGAAATACAAAAGAAACATTTTTATGTTTTTATTACCTCACTGTAGAGTTTACTCCATAATAGTCATACAAAACATAAAACCATTACCTTCACATAGCTCAAATACCATGGACTAACTGGTTTATGACAAAGTGTAGCTCTTCCCAACAGAGCTAACACCAGTAGGACACACTTTCCCTGCCAAAAAGTCCCCAGGCTTTCCGGTTAATGGCTTTATGGGTCTAGTCACCTTGAGGCAAAATTCCTTTGGTAGTCTTGTAAATGAAGTATTTTTACTGCTTTTGCTAGAGCAAATAGAGTACGGAAATGATCCAGGGCTTTGGACTGTTTAAACGCTCTAAATTTCTTGGATGCCATTCCAGAGTGGGGCAATGTTTTAACTTACATCTGTATTATGCTCTAGTGAAAGTTTCAATGAACCATTCTTTTGGATTTCTAGAGAGAACTGATGTAAATGAATCGTGCCCAACATGATAGGGATCATATTAAAATTAAGTAAAACTGATATAGATGATATCTTTTCAGTATCTCAAATTGTTGAGAGAAAAAATATTTTAAATGTAGAATACAATTATTGAAAAGCAGTATCAGATGAAGAGAAAATTTCTACTTAATAGCCAAGAGGAAATACAGAATGTATGGGTCTTCTTTCACTTAGCATTAAGTTATAAGAATTTTCCAAATTTTTACTAATTCTTTGTAATCACTTTTTATGATTGTATAACATTCCATCAAATGTATATATTAAGTTATTTAATAAGTTTCACATATATTTGTTTTCTTGTTTTTGAAAATTGATTTAATACTGTGATGAAAAATTCGGTAGAACAAAGGTCTTCCCATATTTGGAATTGTGGTGTTTTGTTTGTTTGTTTGTTGTTTTTTTTTTAGAATAGATTTCAAGAAATGAAATTAACAAAGAATATTAATCTCTCCATTTTAATATGAAATGCTGAAGTATTTTCCAAAAAGACTGTGCCAGTTTGTACCACATTGGCAGTAAGTAAGAATGTCTTTAAACAAAATCTCAGTAGGGTTAGGCATTTTATAATTTTTTAATGTTTGCTAACTTAATAGGGAAAATATTGCTTAGTTTTAATTGCATTTTATATTACTAGAGATCATCTGTTCTTAATATTTGCTTGCTTTTGAGTTATATACTTATGCAATTACACCTTTATATCTTTTAAAGCACCCATGCTTTTATTTATTTTTGTATACAAGCTTTTTTTTTGATTTTTTACAGAGAGGAAGGGAGAGAGATAGTTAGAAACATCGATAAGAGAGAAACATTGGCCATCTGCCTCCTGCACACCTCCTACTGGGGATGTGCCCGCAACCTAGGTACATGCCCTTGACCGGAATCGAACCTGGGACCTTTCAGTCCGCAAGCTGACGATCTATCCACTGAGCCAAACCGGTCTCGGCTGTATACAAGCTTTTGGACATTAAAAATATCAACCTTTGTTGTATCCATGCAAAATTTACCAAAACAAAATTTTAACACTTCTGTGTGGGTCTCCAGTTCCAAAATAACCATACACTGAAACATCCCTAAAACTAAGTCTAAGTTAAATCATTACTTAAATTACAGTTTTATATTAACCTCTTTTTAAAGTTTTTCATTGTATCACTCCTAAAACAATACTCTAAGGAAGATACTTTTCTGCTACGCTCATACTTTAGCTATCTGCACTCAAGGCCTGTCTCCCAAACTTATAATCTATACCACCCGTGGGCAAACTATGACCCGTGGACCGGATCCGGCCCGTTTGAAATGAATAAAACTATTGAAAAAAAAGACCGTACCCTTTTATGTAATGATGTTGCCGCAGCAAGGCCTCTACCATGGGCTCAGCCAGGGGTCTGCAGGCACTTGGAGAGGCCTCTCCACTGCAGGCTCAGCCCGGGCCAGGGGTCCGCAGGTGTGCGGAGGTCCACAGGCCTCTGCCACGGCCCAGACTTCTTCTCTGCCATATCTGCTCGTCCATGGGCCTGAGAGGTTGAGTGTGGCTTTGCTCAACCTAATCTGGTCTCAGGTCTTCTCTGAATTCTGAGTCTTAACTAGTGCTTTACCTTACAACTTTGGAATAAGTTTAGGGTCTTCCTTGGGCTTAGAATCCCCATTTATGAGACTCACATGGGAGCTCTGTAGTTATGTAGGCTTTATCTGAATTACACATACCTTATTGACCCAATAAGAGGCCTGCGCCAAGCCCTCCAAATCTGATATGATCCTGGGAAAACTGGCTTTCCCAAGACAGCTATATACCAAACTGGGTCTTTTCCTCTAATACCCCATATTCTCACTCAATCTGGACCAGATAGTCCTTGATCGTGTCATAAATCAATTAGTCTTGAATTTGGATACTGAAGGAGTGGTTAAGCAGGCATTAGCTTAAATGCTCTGTTAGCCCTAGCCAGTTTTGCTCAGTGGGTCCTGGGTTCGATTCCAGTCAAACACAAGTACCTCGGTTGCGGGCCCTGGTCGGGGCATGTGCAGGAGGCAACCAGTTGATGTGTTTCTCTCACATCGATACTTCTCTCTGTTTTTCCCTCTCTTCCACTTTCTCCAAAAATCAATGGAAAAGTAGCCTCAAGTGAGGATTTAAAAAAATGCTTCTGTCAACTCTGAGGTGAAATTTCTAGGCCCCAAAAGAAGATAGTCATTTTTCAGGATAATTTCTGTTTATATTTGTTACTATCTACAACCAGGAAACAGATATACAGAGGTCCCTAGAAATAGCAGATGGCTCTACTCATAGCCTAGCTATACCTATGGTAACACTCAATGAACATCCGTTGAAGAATCATAATTTCATTGCTCAAAAGAATGCCAAGTGCCCCTCAAAGGAGGTGAGGAAGAGTGATGGGAGATGTTAAGGAGAGTCTTGAAACTGGAACCACTCACAGAACCTCTTCTTAGCAGATCCTTCTCTCTGAAATAGCCCAACTGCATGGCTCTTCCTTCTGGATTGCCATTTGCTCATACAAAGAGTAATAAGAAGAATGCTGTACTGCTCCTGGAGTCAGAATAACTTGACTCTAGGACCTTTCCATGTGCAACTATAAAGAAATCAAGTAACTTCCCTGAGTCTCAGAGTTTTATTCTGAAAAATGGGGCAGTAGTCCTGACCTGGTTCTTGTGGTTGTTCTAATAGCATTAATGTATTGATAGCTTATTTTTTGTGTGTGCATCATTGAAGCCCAAGGTGTTCCGGTGAAGTCAATTTTTCAGATAATAGACCCACCTAGGTTACATAATGTTAACTATTTTTAGTGAAAATATGTTTAAAACTACTATATTATACACTTGAAGTTTTTAAAAATAATTCACAAAGAACATAATCTTTTTGATGACTTAGGCCACCATAATGAACATCAGTTATTATACTTTGATATGAAATGGTCCATATTTTTCACAATTTTTAAATATTTATTAGAATATAAATCCAGAGATGTGCACAAATCACACAACTGGGTAATTGGCACAGAAATAAAGAAAGAGAACATTGCCCAGCTGGCATGGCTCAGTGGTTGAGTGTCATCCTATAAACTAGGATGCCATGGTTCAATTTTTGGTCAGGACATATGCCTGGGTTGCAGGCTCAGTCCCCAGTGTGGGGCATGCAGGAGGCAGCAATCAATTAATGATTCTTTTTCATCATTGATGTTTCTATCTCTCTCTCCCTCTCCCTTCCTCTCTGAAATCAATATAAACATGTTTTTCAAAAGAAAAAAAATAAAGAGAACATTACCAGCACCTAGAAGTCTGACTCATGCCCTCTTCTAGTCTCTATCTGCACCCTCCAAAAGAAACTATCATTTTGATTTCTAGTAACCTAGTTTTGCCTTAAATGCAATCTCACTGTAATTATTTTATTTTACAAGAACTTATCATCTCTTTTTATATGCTCTCATAACTTTATCTTATTGTAATTCAGTACACTTTGATTCTGCTTTGTTTATTGGTTAGCTATTTTGATCATTTCATTTATACAAACTACATTTATGAACACCTGCCTTATGCCAGGTTTCATTTTAAAAACTGGAGACAATACACACTTAGTACCTGCCCTCATGGAATTTATGTTCCAGAGAAAACAGACAAAAAAAATAAACACATCAAATTATTAGAGATTGCCTTAAGTGTTATGATGATGATGAAAATCAATAATGTGCTATGATAAGGAATAAAGTAAAATCACTTTTGATAGAATTGCCAAGAAAGGTCATTTTCAGGAGTGACATTGAAATTGAATAAGAGCCAGTCATGCAAAAAATTCAAGGAAGGCATGTTCTATGGAGAAGAAAAGCATGCTCAAAGGTCCTGAGTTGATGAGAGTTTAGCACATTTTAGTAACTAAGATAGGACCTATATGGAGGAGGTGTTTTCAACAAGAGATGAATTTGGAAAGGGAGGCAGGAGAACATTCATGTAAGGTATTTCAGGGCATGGTGGAGTTATTGGATTTTATTATGTGAGCAATTGGAAGATTTTACCTATGAGAGCATAATGATCTGATCTACTATGTGGAGAATGGAGGGTAACAGATTAGAGTGAATATGGGGAGGAGACAAATTGGGAGACATCAAAGACTAGACAACAGGCACCAAATGGAGTCAATTCTGCTAATACCCACATCACCAAACTGAGACTTAATTTCAGGTTTTGCTCTCCCAGAAATGGAATCTTAAACTGGCCAATCATGAATCTCTTAATCAGAATTTAGTTAGTTCATCTGCCTGAGAAATCCATGCCATCTCCTATAAGGAAAGTAACTTTGCATAACCAATCTGCTCTTTGCCTAGTACAACTTCCTGGTTACTGCTCCTTTGCCTATAAAATTTCTTGTCCTGTATAGCTCTTCTAGCTCCTTTCTATCTGCTAGTTAAGGTGCTTCCCAATTCATGATTCACTGAATAAAGCTAATAAGATCTTTAAAATGTACGCAATTGAAGCTTTATTATTTCACCAGAGCTACTGCAATAGTCCAGGTGAAATGTGCTAGTGGCTTGAATCAGGTTGAGGCAGTGGAGATGGAAATAGCAGTCAAATTCCAGACCTGTCTTGGAAATAGAGTTGGCATAGCTTCCCAGTGAGTTGGATATGGTGTGGTGTGTGTGTGTGTGTGTGTGTGTGTGTGTATGTGTGTGTGTGTGTGTGTGTTTTCCCATGCTGGGGGGAAGGAGGGGGTGAAAGATAGGTGAGGGAAAGAAAGAAATTAAGGTTGACTCCTGGGTTTCTTCTAGAAGCAGCTAGAGATGAATCATAGAATGGTGAGGCCAGCATTTATTGAGAGCGGGGGGACTTGTTTTTTTACTTGCACCTTTTCATAAAATTAAGACAATGTCTTTTTCTTTTAAAAAACATTTTTATTAAAAATGTTTATTGTTGACATTAATTGTAGGTGTCCCCGTTTTCCCTGCCCATTGCCCTCCTTCACCCACCCCCACCTTCCCCTCCCTTGGCCTTCTCCAAACAATTGTCTGTGTCCATGGGGTACGCATATATGTTCTTTAGCTAATCCCTTCACATGACATATCCTCATAAAACCTATTATAGCACTAGGTGAATGTTTGTTTAAAAAATGAATATCCTTTAAGATCAACTGTTACTTTTATTACTGTCAATGTACTTTTCCCTAATAAATCCACACCTTCTAATCTTATGCAGCCTGGGAAACCAAATAGCAAAATCCTCTCAACTCCCTGCAATTAAATCTACAAACCTTTATTAGCATTCGGACCAGTCCTTTCCTCATTCCTTCCAGCTGCAGTAGAACCCGTGCTCTCCTTTATCTCCTTTAGTATTTATATCATTTCTGGCTATTTTCATCCCAGCTCTCTTCCTTTTCTTCTTTGTCTCCCCCCCCCTTTTATTTTTAACCCCTTCTTTTCTATAGTCACGTTCTCATCACACTGTAAAGGTGACCATTACACCCATTAAAAAGACAAAAAGGAAAAGCCTTGATGTCCCATCCTGATTAATTTATTGTTTATTCCATTCTCATTTTTTTTTTTGCTCTCCCTCTAGTTCTGTCAAGTTCCTTTCACAACCTAACTTCTAAAATGAGTTCCTATCCTTGATATTTCTCCCAATTTAGCTCCCACTCTTTAGCAATCTATATTCTGTCTCTGCCACTCTGCTCAACCTGGTTTTGCCAAATTTATCAATAAATTGCTTGTTGCGAATCTAATGAGCATTTCTTACTTGTCATTTTATTTGGCTTTCAACAGTGCTCAGTGCTCTCTCTCTCAGTGGAACCTTCTTCCTTTCACTTCTGGAGCTCTAGGATTTCTATTTAATTTTCTGGCATTTCCCTCTTTC
>NW_006284850.1:977518-988396 GCF_000327345.1 Myotis davidii
GATTTTTTTTACATGTTCCTGGACAGTTTTTCTTTCATATTGCCCAGACATCTTCTCTTTTACTCCATGTCCTCTGACTATGTGAGCACCAGACAAAATTCATTCATCTGTCACCAAAATAGCATAATGTGTGTAGGCGCAATAAGCTTACTCAACAGGTCTAGAATAAAATTCTCTATTTTTACTGCCACACTGTTTCCCTATTTCCTTATCTTAATAAATGACATCATCTTTTCCCAGGATGAAAAATCACCTCCTACTTTCTGAACGCTTTCTCTAATTCATTCACTAGTTATGGTGTCCTTGCCATATGTTCCCTTAATTCTTCTCCAATAATGGCACTTACACCATTTTACTAGTCATGTGTCTAATTATCTATATCTCCATATACAATGTAAGATTCGTGAGGGCAGAAGCTGTTTCTGTTTTGTTTTTGTAACAAAACAGCATAAAGATCTGACATATAGTACATGCTCATTATTTGTTTAAAGAATGAATGAGCCTTAGCTGGTTTGGCTCAGTAGATAGAGCGTCGGCCTGCGGACTGAAGCGTCCTGGGTTCGATTTCGGTCAAGGGCAAGTACCTCGGTTGCAGGCTCCTGGCCTTAGTCAGGGGCATGAGGAGGACAACCAATTGATGTGTCTCTCTCACATCGGTGTTTATCTCTATCTCTCCCTCTCCCTTCCACTCTCTCTAAAAATCAATGGAAAAATATCCTTGGGTGAGGATAAAAAAAAGAACGAATGAATAAAATATGTTAAAATTATACATAAACTCAGTGATAGTTGGGTGCTCTCTGGTATGAATAAATTACATGGAATTTTAGTGCATGAACTTCCTTTTTTTTGTTGAATCCCAGTTTTATTTTTTTAAAATTTCTTTATTGATTAAGGTATTACATATGCGTCCTTATTGCCCCATTGCTCTCCCCATCCCCCCACTCATGCCCTCACCCCCATGGTGTCTGTGTCCATTGGTTAGGCCTATATGCATGCATGCAAGTCCTTTGATTGATCTCTCCCCCTTCCACCCATCCTCCCCTACCTTCCCTCTGAGGTTTGACAGTCTGATCAATGCTTCTCTGTCTCTGGTTCTGTTTTTGTTCATCAGTTTATGTTGTTCATTATAGTCCACAAATGAGTGAGATCATGTGGTATTTATCTTTAAGTGATTTAAAAGAAGGTGGGGGAAAATTCAGAACTTAGGTTAGAATGAGATTCTGGTTCTTAGGCAAACATTTCAGAAAAAGCTACTTTACTTAACAATGTGGAAAGTTGGCAAGAAAATCAGGAGTTGCTGTGGTCCCTAGAATTCAGAGGCTTGGTGCTTCCTGCACCTTTTGGGATGCTTTCCAGGGCCGGAAATCACTGTGTCCTCTCTCAGAGATATGGGGCTGTCCTCTGGCTACCCTATCTCTCTCTAAAGGGATAAAGCATTTTTAGAAAGAGAAATCAGGAGTGGAGATAGAATTTATAAAGTTGTTTCATTTGACTTTTCTTTCCATCGCCTGAAAAATGCACCCAGAAACATAGGTCTTCCTTTGGAGAAGGCCCCCTTCACCAGCTTCTCCTAATAGGCTTTCTACCCTTAGGTTAGATTTTTCCTGTTTCCCAAGAACACTTTGAGTCCCTCAGTCTGAGTGCTCTATCCTCCCTGCCAGGAAAACCATATCCTACCCCACAGGAAAAAATCGATCAGGCTCTGTGTTCGACACAGAGATGCAGGACTTAGATCCTTCTTCAAAAAAAGATATGCTACCCAGCTGTGAAGAGTGCAGCCAAAAGGCAGCCTCTAGCTGTCAGTGCTTTCAGGATCTGCCTCATCTGAAGAGAGTAGCCTTGATGGAGGTCACGCCCTTCTGGGGAAGCCCACATCTAATGACTGAGGAAGGCAGGGATATAAAGGCCCTGATATTTTGACCTGATGGGAGAAAATTCTAATAGGCAGTCCTATCTTCAGGCATCTCCATTGACTTGAACTAGGCTGTATTGGGCCTGCATTGTAGTTCAGCTTCTCCCTCTGACCTTCCTTCTTTTCAAACATGTTGATCTCTAATAAGCATCTTGTAGCCCAAACTCTATCATAGCATCTGCTTCTAGAGAACTCAGCCTGCAAGAGGCTCTCTGGTTCCTGAAGTCATCACTAACTCTCCTACATTTTTTTCTGAGAATGTGTGTGGGTGGAGACCTACTATTGTCTAAGAGAGCTGCCAGCTATTGTACTTCTATTACCCAGAGACCTAATCACCTCTTTTAAATGCCCCCCAAATTAGCAAAGGCTGTCTTTGCTCTTAGGAACAGTGTAAAATGAGATTTTTTTAGTATTAATTGAGAATAATACAACTGCTATAATTTATATTTCTGCTATAATTCAATTCTGATATAGAAAAGAAAATTAAATGTGATAGATGAGTCATAAGAAGTGTTAAGCATAAATAGTAAGCTAGAAGCTCATAAGATAAAGGCAAAATTCATAGGATATATTAAGTACAAACAATGAGTCAGCATACAGCTTGTGAGACAGGCAGAATATATAAGAAATTTCACATTTAGATAATAAGGTAATAACCTAAACGATATGTTATAAGACAGATAGAATAAATGAAATATATAATAGAACAGACAAGAGTGTTCTTATGGATAGAAAGTGATCATGCTACCTCTAGTTATGCCACCTGTAAATTGGAGAGACAATGATGACATCTTTTAGGATACAATTATGGCTTCATATGTGCTGTACCCAAGAAAAATAAATAAACCTCATAGCTGTTTTACAGACTTATGACAAAATACATCTGTGTCTAAGTGTGCTTTTCCCTGCATCTCTCCAGTAGAGTAATTGTATGCCATTGGTCTCAGGAATTTACATTGTGTGTTGGGAACCCACAATAAGTAGCTTTATAACTACACCATTATTGGAGGAGGGTTGATGTGTGAGAGAGAGAGATGATGGGGGAAGGAGAGAAAACATTCTAAGGATTCAGGTATGTGGTCCTTCTACCCTGTTTGCACCCTATCCTAAGTGTATTAAGCTATTGCATCTTTTCCCTCTTGCTTCTCACTTTGTTTTAATAATCTGTGTTTATTATTTTCATCATAATTTGGTTTGTGAACTTCGTTTTGTACCCTCTGGGATTATTGGATAGCTTGTCTGATAGTGATGATGGCCACCATCAAGCAGCCTCATGGTATGACTGATCTGGAGAAGAACTGAGGCCTCTGGCAAATAGCCATGTGAGTAATCCTGGAGTTGGACCTTCCAGCCCCAGGCTTTTCTTCTCTTCGAGTGCAGGATGACATCAGCTCTGGCCATCATCTTGATTATGACCTCATGGCAGGCCTTGACTCAAATCCACCCACTAAGCCACTATCAAATGACTTTAGCACTAGCCAACATCTTGATTATGACTACTTTGTAGACCCTGAATCAGAACATCCCACTAAGTCACTCTCAAATTGTTTACTCACAGAAACGGTTAGATAAATATTTATTGTTTTAGGCCACAAAGTTTTGGGGGATAAGTGGTTACTCAGTCATAGGTGACTAATACAACCATCCACTGTGATGTGTAGCTGAGGGTGAGGAGTTCTTACATATAAATATTAAGGAGAAAGGGATCCTTCATTTCCTTCAAAAAGTCTGACTTTATCTTGTGACCACAGACAGCAAAGAAGCCAGCAATTTGTAGAAAATAAAGAATCAAAATTTCTAAATTTTGTGGAAAGAATTACAGGAAACTCTACATTGTTTAATCTTTATAAGACTGTTCCACTTTTATGATATTAAAACTTGGAGTAATTTGCTTTACCCCTTCTGTGTTGGAATGATGAATGATATCTCCAAGGGAGTCAATACCTCATCATGAGCAAAAACCTTGCATGGATGTCTTATCATTGTTTTTCAGATTTGTTTTTCACCTAAAATGTACTTAACAAATCAAAACCCAAACCTACCCTTCTTTTTCCATGGGAAAATATGTTTGCTGAATTTAATAGTAGGGTTTAGCCAAGGTTCAGGGAACCTCAGAGATTCAACACTTGCAGCAAAATTGATTCATAGTCCTGCAGCAGGTTTACTTCACAACACAATCAAGTATTATATGCACTTCATGTTACCATCACTTGCCTATCTTGTGGTAATGCCAAAGTCACATTTTTTTCCTGTGGACGTGATAATAGATCTGAATGTTTGGAGGAAGAAATATTTGGGCTTTCAGCAACTCTCACAGTTTTACTTTCCTATCAAGAATTAGCTGAACATTTTGAAGGATGAATGTACATTGATTTTCTCTACCAATGCACCCAATGGTTCATTTTAGAACTTTATTTATATACTAGAGGCCCGGTGAACAAAATTTGTGCACAGGGGGTTGTGGGGGGTCCCTCAGCCTGGCCTGTGCCCTCTCACAATCTGGTACCACTCACCCCTAACTGCTCAACTGCCTGCCTGCTCAGTGTGTGTCATAGCGACTGGTCGTTCCTGTCGTTCAGCCATAATGGTCGCTTAGGCTTTTATATATATATAGATTTTATAGTCCTTATGAACTTAACAATATATATGTATTGCTAAGGTTCTAATATCCTCGCTGGTTTTTAAACCATGTGTGCTATGTAGAGCAAAGAAGGAAGCACAGAAAGGCTTTAGAACCAGACAGATATGAGCTTCCATTTTGGTTCTACTGCTTACTAGCAGCATGACTCAGGTGTGGTACATTATGTCCTTAAACTTTGATTTTCCTCATAATTAATATTAACATAAGGATTTTAGTCTCATGGTGGTCTTGCAAGGGCTCAGTGAAAAAATGTATGCTAAAAATACTGTCACAGCGTAGGCAAACTTGCTTTTTTCACCTTTATTCATCACTGTAAACCATTACTCATGCTTCCCACACATACAGACTCCATAACATCTTATGGTGCCTACTGAATTTATTATTCTTTTATTAATAAAATCAATAACACTTTGAAATACTATAAACTCTGACAATATCAAAATGTCTGTCATTGACTAACCAAATTATTGTCTGTATGTGTGTATGTGTTTGTATAATTATACTCCTGGATGCATTGTTACCAACATTAAACAAATCAGTCCAGAAAGAGAATCATAGAAATAGATAATTTTCTCTTAGAAACTGCTCCTTGTCTTTCCTCTCCCAAGTCATCTGACTTACCTTTTAGAAACATATGTTATTAGACTATTCATGAGTTCTTTAGCACTGTTATCTGAATACTATTTTTATGTTAAGCAGAAATATCATGGCTTTAGTGACCTTGTAGGTAAATCTGATTCATTGTCTATTTCTTAAAAGAATTTGTTATGCTTGTGCAGCTCATGCTTTTCTCCTTAAACCAGTGGGTCTCAAACTTGTACATGAGAATCCTGAAGGGTTTGTTATAAAAGCAGATGCCTGGACCCTTTGTCCTACTAATTTGATTCAGTACGGGCTGGAGTGGGGCCCAAGCACCTGTATTTTAAGCAAAGAAAGAAGCCTACAAGGGATCCTAAGGCACATCAAAGTTTGAAACCCAAACACACAAAACTTTATTTTTAAGAGCTGAGATTATGATCTCTTGAAAAATTAAAATCCAATTTTAAAAACTTTACTTTGTAATGATAAGGTGATTGACCCTACTATTGATCAAAATTTGGAGTTATTTTGGTGTCCTTCCTTCCCTCCGTTCATACATCTAGTCAACAAGAGAATCTAGTACTTTCTTTCTCTAAGATATACCCTGAATCTGCCTCCTTTTGTCCCTCACCTTTGGCATCATCTTAGTCCAGGTATGGAACACTGCAGCAGGCAATAACTGGCTTCTCTGGTCCACCCTTGATCAGCTTTAGTTCATCATTTCAAGTAGCAGCAAAAGTAATCTTCTTAAAATCTAAAACAAATCATGTCACCCCCTAACTTGAAGCTCTTTCTTGGCTTCTCTCTGTACCTGGAATAAAGACCAACCTTCCTCCATGACCTACAAGGGCCCTGAATCATTTGTCCCTCCCCAGGCCCATGGTGGACCACTTCCCCGAGCTCAGTGGGCTGCAGCCCTCCTCATTTCCACTTGCTCTGACGTGTCCAGCTTTCCCTCCCGGGGATTTACATAAGTTGCTGCAGTGCTCTTCCCCTCCAATCTTTGTGGTGCTGGGTCCTTCTTTGTTTAGGTCTTGGCTCAAGTGTCATCTTCCCAGAGTAGCCTCCCCTGACAACCCATTTCAAGGTAGATTTCCCTTTCCTTATCCTCTGTCACAACCCTTATTCTGTATCACAACCTTATTCTCTATCACAACCCTTTATTGATCTCTTGTATAGCATCTATGACAAGTTATAATTATCTTCATATTATCTTTTGCCCATCTATACAGTATATGATAGATAAAGAATGATATAAAGTTTTTGATAGATTGAGAACAGTTTATTGATTTAGTCTGAGATATTTACATTTTTCAGTAAAAAACTTTCACTGAGTCACCTGGATAGCTTAGTAAGGGAGCTTGCAAATAAGTAAAGCTTAATCAAGAGGCTTTAAAGCTCCTTAGAAAATGAAGAAAAATCTACAGACTATATTGAGGAAGGGGAGCAGAGAATATTAGCTTTAATACTATATCCCAAAATTGAGGGCAGAAACCCTACAACAGGAGAGGGTAAATAATCTTACCATCTGGAGGGAGTTAGCTGAAAGTCATCTAGCACAAAACATCCCAACCTAGTAAAATATTCACAAAGATCTTTTACGGGATCCTCTCCTTAGATTATCATTATAGATCCTCAGCAGGAGCATTTTAATACAAGGCTATTAAATATGTTATTAAGAACTCCTAGGTCTGCCAGTGAAGCAGACTGCCAACATGTGTCCATGGAGAGCTGCCTACAAATCAAACTGGCAGCATTTGTCCCACATGCCAGTGGAATAGCAGATGAGCTTTCTTAATGTGTTTTTTTTTAATTGATTTCAGAAAGAGGTGGGGGGGGGAGTGTGATAGAAACATCAATGGTGAGAGAGAATCATTGGTTGGCTGCCTCCTGCATGCCCCCTACTGAGGATTGAGCCAGAAGCCCAGGCATGTGCCCTGGACCAGGAATCTAACCATGACCTCCTTGTTTATAGGTTGACGCTCAACCACTGAGCCACACAAACCAGGTGCAGATTAGCTTTCTTGAAAGGAGAATTTGCAAGAAGATAGAAAGTGTTAACACTTTGCCCTGTAGTAATAGTTTCTCTGATGTTCTTCCTGAGGCCCTCTAGGTAGATTTCAGAATCCAGTTGATGCTAGAGGGGGCTGGGGTAAGACAGGCAGTGACAAGTCCCACAGAGTTCTTTGTTCCCCTTACCTCCTGGCAGAGCTCTGCTCCTAGAAATATTTCTCTTCATCATCAAAGAAGCCATTTTCCAGAGCATAAGAGCAGTCTGGGTTGGATACTGCCTTACAATCCTGAATTGACTTGTAGAGTCTGTGCAGGTAGGTGACAGCAAAGACATACCCAGCAGCTGGAGGTCAACCATCATCTTGTGGAGGACAGTGCTGGTAAACAGTAGGCTTTTTGTTGTTAATACATTAAAATATTTTTTGAAATAACTTTATATTTAGAGAAGAGTTGGGAGGATAACACAGAGAGTTCCCATATACATACTCTTTACCTAGCTACCTGTAATGTTAACATTTTACATAACCATGTACATTTATCAAAACTAAAAAAATCAAACTGAATGTAATATTAACTAAACTATAGACTTTATTAAGATTTCCACAGAAGGCTATTGATGGCTATGATTTTGTAATAGGAATACATCTAAGCAAAATTTAAAAGGGAGTATCTGATAAGGTCAAAAATAAGTTCCAAGGGTCAATATTCAACAAGCAGTTCAGGAAGCCAGTCTATATAAAGAGAGTAGCCAAGCATCATTTAAGTTTACTGACTGTTGTCAAGGTAGGTATTTCTTTTGTTTTCACTGCATTGGTCTTTTGTTTTGGCACTGTAGCTCTTTACCTAGTTAACTTCTATTTGATGTTTTCTTGTCCTGTCAACCCTGCTTTGTGGGAATTAGTGGGCCAGTGGAGTAACCAAGTGGTTTGTGAAGCATGAATTAGAGCAGAGGGCCAATTGTACTTTATCCTAGGTTAAGTTGAAACATGTAAGTTTTGAAATGTAGTTACTATGTGGGAATTGTAACAAATAATTGGAAGTAAGTACTAGTAAAGTGATTTAACAGAGACAACATTTAATCCAGGCTCTTGATTTTTTTCCTACTGGAAACGATCTTATTCTTAAATGAAGTTAAGTTTCTACATCTACATCAGGCATCGGTTACTCAGTTCTAAACTGAAAGCTCTGGTTGATATTTACTAGTAACTATTGGGACAGATAAGAAACCAGCATACAAATTTGATTTGAGGTAACTTGTTTTTTAGAGATTACACTGCACGGGACAACCATAGATCAATGATTTGAGGCACTCTACATTTTTGTTAATCTCTCTTTTTGGTTCTCTCACATGTTAATTCTCTTCTGAATACAATTAACTTTCGGTGCTGGAGCTCTGATTTTAATCAAAAGAATTTCTCAGGAAACACTCTAACAAATTTTAAAAGTGATTTATTACTATTTGGAAATTATCCCTGTCATGGTAGGACTTATCTTGAAATTGGTACTACCTGGTTTTCTTCTTGGCATTAAGACTTGCCTGAAAGAAATTAGAGTCTTCGCCCATCAGCAATTATAACTTTACTAGTAGCCCTATGCACAAATCAGTGCACCAGTAGCTCGCCAGTGGCTCACTGCCACCCTCGTGTAGCTCCCCTTACCTGTCCTGTTTCTATCTCTCTCTACCTCTCCCTTCCTCTCTGAAATCAATAAAAATATATAATTTTTTAAGAAAAAGCTTTTCCACTTTTGTTCTCATTTCATCTTTAGGCAGAACTTCATGACTCAAACAACTGAAACTTTGTATGTGTCATTGCACAAGGACACAGGGCCAGTATGCGACTAAGTTGGGATGAGACTCTAGGTTTATTTATGTTTCCTAACCAAGCAAGTTTTTGATCTTTACTCTAAAGAAGCCTAAGATACTGCAGTACTACCCTTCATGCTCCAGGATTTTTTTGTGTGCTTGCTTATCTCTAACAGTAGAAATGACCTCAGATTTCAATAATGTTCAAATGTCAGTGACTCTCAAATGTAATTTGTCTGTGGTTCTGAGATCAGCTGGCCAAAACTAATCTAATAACATGGGGCTCTCTTTATTTAATTAAATCATAAGAGAGAGAGAGAGTAATAAAGGACTTTCTCAAATTGTCAGCAGGGTTGTCACTTTTTATTACTTTAGCTGTTTCTAGTGAATTATTTTTCTGCTGTAGAATAACTAGAAAGTCTAGTTCTGTTCTAGTATGACTGACCTGGCCTTTTATGGGCTTTTGGCTTAATAACTCTCCCCTAGTCTAGCTTCTGTTCATTGATGAGTTTGCCTTTCTAATATGGTTAGGACTCATGAGAAAGCTTTGTATATTGGGTTTCCTCATTTGCAAAGCACTAATGATGGCAGTTTTTCCTGCTCTTAGTACTTTTAGAACTCTTATGACCTAATCAGAGTTAGACACAGTCTTTTATGAAAACACTTGGAAGACAAATCATGGGCAATGGATAGGCCTTCTTAGATGTACAGTACAAATTAACCTAGAATGAGAAAGCAAAAATCTGCCTTGCCATTCGTCAAATCAGGATAACAGATACAGATAAAGCCAGATGCAAATTATCAGGAAACAATATTTCTCTCCAGGTCATCACAGCTGTAACGTATCATAAAAACCTCCTTTTTAAAGAAAGCAAAATATGAAAAATTCTTCAGTTTATTTTATGATTCTAACATTAATATGAAAACCTGACAATCCCATATAATAAAAGGGGAATATACAAATTACCCTAACGGGGGAACAACTTCCCGGTCGCTATGACATGCACTGACCACCAAGGGGGCAAACGCTCAAGGCGGGAGCTGCCCCTAGTGGTCAGTGCGCACCCACAGGGGGAGCTCCGCTCAGCCACAAGCCTGGCTGAAGGCTGTGAGCGCAGTGGGGGTGGCAAGAGCCTCTTCCGCCTTCTCGGCAGCACTAAGGATGTCCAGCTGCGGCTTAGGCCTGCTCCCCGCTGGCAAGTGGACATCCCCTGAGGGCTCCTGGACTGCCAGAGGGATGTCTGACTGCCAGCTTGGCCCAGTCCCCAAGGAGTGGGCCTAAGCTGGCAAGTGGACATCCCCCAAGAGGTCCTGGACTATGAGAGGGCACAGGCCAGGCTGGGCACATGCCTGGGTTGTGGGCTTGGTTCCCAGTAGGGGGCATGCAGGAGGAAGCCGATCCATGACTCTCTCTTATCATTGATGTTTCTATATCTCTCTCCCTCTCCCTTCCTCTCTGAAATCAATAAAAATATATTTTTAAAAAGAATGGGCGACACTCTGATCTTGGTGACATGGCAGAGGTTGAACTCGCCATTAGTTAAGTCCTGGAACAACCCCTGCTATAAGTTGGTATTGGCAAACATAGTCTGTCTGGCTTCCAAAAGGTTGTCTCCTTTTGCCATGGGCTAGCTCCTGGTAACTAGGCCAGTTGTACAAGTATGTAAAACTTAGATGCAACTTCCTTGTCTCTGTGTTTGAAATATTTGTAGAGATGGAGCTCTTATGACACGAATATGAGGAGCAAGGCACTGTGGGACACATGGAAAGGTCTGGTGACACAGTGGAGAAAATAATTGCTGGATCAGGTTAACAGCTTGAAGAATCCGAATGTGTAAGGCTCAATAAGGTCAATAAAGTAAAACAGAAGTCTGTTTCACAGGGCTGGTCTTATGAGATATTGCCCCACCCCTAGCACGGGCTATCCAT
>NW_006284850.1:988445-989729 GCF_000327345.1 Myotis davidii
TGAACCAAGTTAATCCACAAATATGCTAATTTTCTTTAATACACCATCACATAAGACTGGAGACAGGTTTACTTAGCCACACTGTTCAGAGGCTAGAAATGAGCATGGGAATGGAAAATATAATGTAGGATCCTGCTGGTCAATGTCTACTACTGGGCCAGGGTGCTTCCTAACAACAGGGGCAAAAGCTTTCTGAACCTGGGGTACCACAGTGTGGCAGCCCATCTGTAGGCGTGTCCCTTCTGTGGGTGCTAGTGTTAACGTGGCTGGCTGCAAGATCCCATTTCCGGTTCAGTGGAAGTAATATGTGTGGGGAGGTGGATGTACCTGACCTCCAGCCATTCTCAAATCTACATATTTAGAGGCTGGGCAACCCATTGGGTTTGGTCACTGCCTTACACATCTTCATGAACCTTTTCCTGGGCTTCATAATTGCTCATGCATGCGTATGCATGAAGCACATATCTTACAATGAAAAAGCCCATGGCTTTTCTATGGTTTACCAGATTTCGCTACTAGAGCTGTGGATCTGCCTTATTTCCCCCCTCCTTGGTAAGCTGGGACCTGAAGAATGTTGTTGTTCTGTTCTCCATGAATTTTGAATTCTGAGTTTCTATATTTAGTTATAACTGAATAGAACAGTTGGACAAGTCGGTGGACTTAATGGGAAATTGTCTGGCATAGTAGCAACGTGGGCACTACAACATCAGACCGGTCACTACTTAAGATTATGGGGCTGGTGTTTCTGACCTGGTGGATTCTCTGCCTTCATAGTCTTTTAGAGACAGCTGAGTTGCAAAGCTGTACTGTCTTCATAGGAGCCCTAGACTCCGAGAGGTTGGTATAATCTGACCCAACAGATCAATGAAGGGGCCCTGTAATGGGAAAGAAAACTGTTTCCTAAAGCTGCAACCTTCCTTTAACTCTAATTTGCTCACCTACCAGGGGAAGCTTGTAGAGTTGGAGCTATCTGGGAGGAAGGAGTTTTGGCATCCTGCTCAGACCCTGAGCCTAGGAAATGGCCTGGTCAGTATAATCAGCCTGGACATGAACCAGACTTTGGGTTTAATGGACCATTGTTTGATTATCTCTTGAATTCTTCACTTGATTGACATGACTCCAGCGTCTATCTCCAGAACAAATCTTTCTTTTCAAACTGTGGCCAACTAGTTTTGTTCCTTATCTGGCCCCAACTCCAAGAGGTCTGTTAGATTTCTTGTTGGCGTCTTACATATGAAAGACCTCCTGATGCATTCATCATATCACTTATGTGATCATTTTCCT
>NW_006284850.1:989768-1000924 GCF_000327345.1 Myotis davidii
CTCCATTATGATACCCCCTTGGGAGTCAGAGGTAGCCTATTAAATTTGAGGTAACTATTGGTAGGATCTGCTTATAGGATGATAAACAGACAGAACTTGCATTGAGAAGGAGATGCCCATTTGTATTTGAAGCACCAGGTAAATGTCTAGGAGGAGAGGATATAGAGGAGGAAAAGAGCAAGTAAGAAAGTGAAGAGAAAGATGTCTCAAGACGAACAAGGGAGGCAGTTGGATTTATTTAAGAAACAGAATAAGCAAATGTTAAAAACAGAAATTATATGTGTCGACAACTTTAGTTACCAAAAAGAACAGCCAGGAATGACTATCACTGAGTCAGGAAGCCAACAAACACGGCATACTACTTTCTTCTCGGGATCTGGGATGAGTACTAGTTCCCCTAAAATGTACATTCTACTACAGTGAGATGACACATATATGCCAGAATGTTTAGAACCAAGTGCCATCAGCACAAAACAGGGTGATGGAGTTGGGGGTAACTACAGCAGGGGTGGCTGTTTTTTAGTTAAGGTTACGAAGGAGGCCTCTCCAGTACAGAAACCTGAGTGGGACAGAAAGTGAAAGGAAATGAGGCAGACAGGGGCTGGATTGCATAGAATCTTCTAGTTCATGGTAAGGAGTTGGGATTTTTTTAAAAAGTATACTGTCAATCCATTGGGAGGTTTTAAGCAGGGACATAATATTTGACATATGTAGAAAGGTCACCCTGACTTGTAGAGGAGTGAGAATGGAGCAGGACCAGTTAGTAGGATTTGGCTGTAGTGTATCAGCTGGCGGTGGCTCTGGGGTCTATGATGGAAGATAATAAGGTGTAGATCTAATTTTGAAAACTTTGAAGCTTGAAATTCCATAACTACTGCTGTATTTGCTGTTGGACGAGAGAGGAATTAAGGGTCACACAAATTTTTGACCCAGACAACTGAGTGTGTGGTGACATTGGCTGATATGAGTAGGACTGTGGGTGGGGAGAAGGATGGGTACTCCATGGGGATCCTGAAGAATTCTATTTTCAATGTGTTGAGTCTGATATGTGAAATGGCAAACTACAGAGTCATCGAGGTCAATAACATTTATCTTTATATCTCCAGTGTCTAGTATCTGACCCACAGCAGGTGCTAAAATGGCTGAAATGAATAGAAATACTACTCTAAAAAATTATCAAATTAGAAGTAGGAGATTTAGGAGAGATCTCATCGTCCTTTCAGCAAGAAGCCCTCCCCTTTCCAGTCTTTGTTTCCATTGTCTAGTTTTTCTAGTGTATAAACTTTTATTCTGCTGGTTCTCTTTGTTACTGAGACCATGTTACTGAGAACATGGGGATCTGATTGGTTAAATCATGGAACCTTCTCTTCAGTGTATTGAAATATCTATGTGTATCCTGTGTGTGGGAGTCCAGGCTCTGATTGTCCCCAGAGAACCCATCTATAGCTCCCAGATGTCTTAAGCACAGAGCAAATGACCCCATAGTTGGCATGGTTTGCTATATAAGGTTTTTTACTGGAGCAGGAATATTCAGTAAGATGCCTTCGATCACAGGAACTTTGGCATATATGCTGTTACCTGACCTAGTTAGAAAAACTCATCTCCCTTACATCCATAAGACAGCAGTGAAGATTTACAAACTAGTATCAACTCTACAACCCATAGTTATAATGCTAAAAAAAAAGTTGAGACATATTTCTGAAAAAATCAAATGTAAGTCTGCAGACATGGCCATTTGGGGCTGGTATAAGAATCTGCTTTATAAGTTTGCATGCAATCATTGCAAACAAGCTATCTCTGAAATATCTATTTGTATCTTCAAGGGTTAAAGACTTTTCATCCAGAAAAGCCAAAGGCTTCATCTTTCCCTTTGCTTCCAATCAAATTGGCAGCATTGACCATTTCAGAGCTCATTGTCACTAGCTATATTTCAACGTAGCATTTTTAAAGATGCTACAGTGACACTTCTGCCCTTTGGAAGGTGTGTTCCTCTCTGCAGTTGTAGGTGGGGACTCTGTGGGTGTTTTGGTTTTTTTGTGTGTTTTTTTTTTTTCCTGCATGGATCGTTTTGGTAGTCTGAAATGTGTAGAAAGGTCTAAAATAAAACAGATGAGAGTTCCAAGAAAAGAACTTGAAAGGTATCCATTTAAAAACAAACGTTTGATATAAAAAGTAGCTCAATGCATTAAATAACAAGAAAATACATTTTAAGCACAGATAAGCTAAAGTTGAAATACTTAAGTGTAAAAACTGCTTAGCTTGAATCACACAGGGTCCCAACAGAAAGGAGAGAGCACACAAATTAGAATCATTTAAGGGGGGTTTTACATTTACAAAGGGTTTCATTATAATATAGGTGGAGTAAAGAAGACTTGATATACTGTAGAATCCCAGGAATAGACGCTACTGTTAGTATTACTAGATCAAAAGAGATGAAGGAAAGGAGCTGTTACTGGAAACTAGAATGACAGTGAGTCCTCTAGGACAGACCCCTTAGGAAAGCGGTTCTCATCCTGTGGGTCGCAACCCCTTTGGAGGCCGAACGACCCTTTCACAGGGGTCGCCTAAGACCATCGGAAAACACATATATAATTACATATTGTCTTTGTGATGAATCACTGTGCTTTCATTATGGTCAATGTGTAACAATGAGATTGGGGGTCACCACACCATGAGGAACTGTATGAAAGTGTCGCGGCTTTAGGAAGGTTGAGAACCACCGCTCTAGACTGAATGTTTCCGAGGAAAGGATTGCTTCACCCAGCTGTGGATCCAGCAAGCCTAGAAACTAGAAGTTTTCAATGAATTTAAGGGAGCAGGTTTACCTTTATCTTCCCCTCTCCTCCCCTTGGCTTTGGAAGTGCCCTTTCCTGAATGATTGCATCTTGAGGACTTTGTTCCTGGTGTCTCTTCCTCAGCCCCAGGCATGTGTTACTATAAGTGACAAAACACTAAGCTTAGCCCTCTGTTTCTATTTCATTCTTCAGTTTATTTTATTGAGGTGAGGGCCTAGCAATCAGAGGTAACATACCTCATGGGGCTGTCATGCACAGCATCACGACTATAGTCAATAATATTGTATTGCAGATTTGGAAGTTGCTAAGAGAGTAATTCTTAAAGGTTCTCACCACAAGAGAATTTTTGTAAGTTTGTATGTGACAGATGGTAACTAGATTTATTGTGGTAATCATTTTGCAGTGTGTGCACATGTTGAATCGTTATGTTGTACACCTAAGACTAATGTATTATTTGTCCATTATACCTCAATAAAAAAGATTTTTGAATTTTTTAAAATTTTTATTGTTGACACTACTACAGATATCTGTGTTCCCCCTCTTTGCCCACCCAGCCCACACCCCTCCCCTTCCTCTGGCCATCACCACACTGTTGTCTGTATCTATTGGTTATGCCTGTATGTTCTTTGGCTAATCCCTTCACCTTCTTTCATCTGTACTCCCTCCACTCTGACAGCTGTCAGCCTGATCCATCTGTCCATGTTGCTGTTTCTATTTCGTTCATCAGTTTATTTTGTTCCTTAGATTCTACATATCAGTGAGAACAGGTGATAGTTGTCTTTCTCTGACTGGCTTATTTCACATAATAATAATAATAATCTCCAGGTACATGCATGCTGTCACAAAATGTTAGATTTCCTTCTTTTTAATATTTTAAAATTGATTTTTAGAGAGAGCTTCCTTCCTTTCTTTCTTCTTTCAGCTATATACTAGTAGTGTTGCAGAAAAAAACCCTTTTCAAATGCTAAGCGCATGGTACTTAGCACACTGAATGCTCTCATAAAAATGTTGACTGTTCTTATCAGGGGGGAGAATCAATATAAAAGGTGGAGTCATGGTCAGAAAAGGTCCTTGTGTTTAAGGCTTTACTAGGCAGAGAGAGAGAAAAAACACTAAATAAATGTTTCTTGTATAAAAATTTAAACAAGCTAACGTATGCCTTCCTTGGGCAGCTGGCAGAAGGACTTTCCCACTAGATGGTCTTTTGCTGCCATCTTCTGGTACCCTGTCACCACAAACAGGACTCCTCAGGAACCTGAACATAGAGGCACCTCCAGTGCTGAGGTTGGGTCCAGAAGTAGAAGAGCAGACCTTGTTCATGAACAAGCTGACCCTGCTGGCCCTAGTCCCTTCTTCATCATAAAGCAGGAAAAGCAAGAATCCTTCTTTCTTAATATATATTTTTAAATTTATTTCAGAGAGGAAGGGAGAGGGAGAGAGAGACAATCATTGATGTACTGCCTCCTGCATGCCCCTCACTGGGGATCAAGCCCGCAACTCAGGCATGTGCCCTGACCTGGAATTAAACCCTGACCTCCAGGTTCGTAGGTGGAGGCTCAACCACTGAGCCACACCAGCTGGGTAGGGAGTAATTTGACTTCACTGTGAAGGAGTTAACTGGTATCTGGAGGAGCACATGGCCTTGACTTTTTGAAAAAACACAACAAAAACCACAAAAAAACTGGATGGGAGTTCATAGGATAGGGATATCCTATCAACGTTGATAGGAATGAAGCCAAGAGAGGGAGGATAAAACAGAGGCAGAGGGTGGGGTTCTGAGCACAACGGAGAGTAGATTCTACATATCAGTGAGAACAGGTGATAGTTGTCTTTCTCTGACTGGCTTATTTCACATAATAATAATAATAATCTCCAGGTACATGCATGCTGTCACAAAATGTTAGATTTCCTTCTTTTTAATATTTTAAAATTGATTTTTAGAGAGAGAAAGGGAGAGGGGTAGAGGGATAGAAACACCGATGAGCGAGAAACATCTATTGGCTGCCTGATGCACACCCCCCTTCGGGGATCAAGCCTATAACCCAGCATTTGACTTTCTGGCTCATGGGTCGATGCTCAGCCACTGAGCTATGGCTGGGAAGATTTCCTTCCTCTTTCTTTCTTTCTTTCTTTCTTTCTTTCTTTCTTTCTTTCTTTCTTTCTTTCTTTCTTTCACTCCATATTTCATGTTATTGAAATATATACAACACTGGCCCAGTGCATGAATGCGTGCATGGGTGGGGTCCCTAGGTCTTGCCGGCGATCAGAACTGATTAGGGCAATCTTGCCCAGTCCCAATCGGGGCCAGGCCAATTGGAGCCTGCTGGCTTGGGGGAGAGACTCGGGGAGGGACTGTGAGAGATTAGCCAGCCAACCAGGGGGAGGGTCCGGCGGCGGGGTGGGGGAGAGACCACAGGAGGTTGGACAGCCATAGAATGTTGGCTGTGGGAGTGCACTGACCACCAGGGGCAGTCATTGATGTACTGCCTCCTGCATGCCCCTCACTGGGGATCAAGCCCGCAACTCAGGCATGTGCCCTGACCTGGAATTAAACCCTGACCTCCAGGTTCATAGGTGGAGGCTCAACCACTGAGCCACACCAGCTGGGTAGAAAAGCAAGTATTCTAAGATGCAGTAAAATAAAATTGTTCTAGCCTTTAATTACAAACCCTAAATCTTGATTTATCCTGTTTTATATAGTATATTTTACACTATAGATTTAATGAAAGACTAAAGCGCTAGCTAGAGCCATCTTTTCTCCTCTCTACTGATTACTGTTCTATGACTGCAAGCACAGATATACCACACTTCTCTGCCACACTCAAGTGGTTGCCAAAAGAGCAAGATCTGGCTTATGCTTATTTTTAAATTTTTTATTGTGGTAAAATATACACAACACAAAATTCACCTTCTTAACCATTTTTCAAGTGTATAATTCAGTGGCATTTAGTACATTCACATTGTTGTGCAACCATTACTCCATCTACAGAATTTTTTTCATCTCCCCAAACAGAAATTCTGTACCCACTGAACACTAACTCCTCAGTCCCTCTTCCCACTAGCCCCTGACAAGCACCATTCTACCTTCTGTCTCTATGAGTCTGACTACTCTAGGCACCTCATATAAATAGCATCATACAGTGTTTGTTCTTTTTTGTCAAGCTTGCTTATTTCACTTCACATAATGTCTTTGTTGGGAAGTGGGGGAGAATTCCCCTCTCTACCCTCTAATTCAGTGGTTCTCAACCTTCCTAATGCCGTGACCCTTTAATACAGTTCCCCATGTTGTGGTGACCCCCAACCATAAAATTATTTTCGTTGCTACTTCATAACTGTAATGTTGCTACCGTTATGAATCGTCATGTAAATATCTGATATGCAGGATGTATTTTCATTGTTACAAATTGAACATAATGAAAGCATAGTGATTCATCACAAAAACAATATGTAATTATATATGTGTTTTCCGATGGTCTTAGGCGACCCCTGTGAAAAGGGGTTGCGACTCACAGGTTGGCGACCCCCAGGTTGAGAACTGCTGCTCTAATGCTTATAGCCAGATTAGTTATAAAGTAATAAAATTGATACAAGACCAGATTTTAACAGGAGAAAAAATTTAATATGTGTGCATGGGGGAATCACAATATGATTCTCAGATCAGAAAATGGGGCTCAAAGAAGTGATGGAACTAGGCACCTTCTAATACTGTTCAATCAAGAAACAAATGTGTGAGACATGGACCAGACAAAAAAGGTTAGTGCTTATTGGAAAGGAATCCAAGCAGGTTTGGGTATTTGTTAGTGAGGAATCTAAACAAAATGTGTGCTTGGGTTGTAAATTAGTAAAGGCGTGACAAGATTTGTTTACGATGGTTTTTTGACTCTGGATTTTATAACTCTCAGATAAGGTTGATCTCAGTCCTTCAGAAGCAGGGACGGCACCTATCATGAAGATTTATTCCAGCTTCTAGGGAGACAGAAGAGAGAAACTCTTCATGCTCTTGCTACTTCTCAGGTGATTTTAGTTCAAAATAATTAATATTCCATTGTAGAGTATTTGAGGCAGCCTTCCCTGGGCCCTGATATCCTACAAGGTTCATCCATGTCGCAGCATGTGTCAGAATTTTATTCCTTTTAGTGGCTGAATAATATTCTATTGTATGCAGAAAATAGAGAGGAATATGGTCAATTATTGTTTTGTTTGTTTATTTTTAATGTATATTTTTTATTGTTGATAGTATTACAGATATCTCCCATGTACCCCCCTTTACATGATTACTTTTATGTATATAAAAATCCCAAAGAAAATAGGCAATACTAAGAAGTGAAACACTGCAGGTATAGTTCAACTCCCTTAATCCTCCTTCTCAATACCGTTCTCTTTCCTCCTTTCCACAGGCAACACTGTGCTGAGGTTGGTGGGTTTTCTTCCACTGTACCTTTTCATAGTTTATTATATACTTAGTTTTCTAGAAATAAAATATGGTATCGTGCTTTTATGTTCACATAAATAGTTTACTGAGGGCATCACTCTGAAGTTTGCTTACTAGTATTTCACTTGATTGGCTTCAGGATTCATTCATGTTACTACATGTAGCTCTTTAGTTTTAATGCTTTATGCTATTTAAGCATATGAATATGACAAATTACCACCTTCTTATTGCTGAACATTTAGGATGCTTCCAGTTTTTGTTGCTGTTACAAATAATGCTACCATGCCCTAGCCAGTTTGGCTCAGTGGATATAGTGTTGGACTGCGAACCAAAGGGTCCCAGGTTTGATTCCGGTCAAGGGCATGCACCTCAGTTGCAGGCTCCTCCCTGGCCCAGGCCCTGGTCCTGGTGCAACCAATCGATGTGTTTCTCTCACATCGATATTTCTCTCTGTCTTTCCCTCTCTCTAAAAAACTAAAATCAATGGGAAAATATCCTGGGTGAGGATTGAAAAAAATAATAATCAGAAATAAAAACAACAACAAATAATGCGGCCATGAACAGCCTTGGAACATGTTTTCTAGACATTTCCTCAAGTCTCTAGCATATATACCCTGGTTCAGAATTGCTGGGCTGTAGACCATACACTTCATCACTTTTACTAGATATTATTAAAATGCTCTTGGTATAAAAAAAATCACTTCAAATTGAAACAGTGTTTGCAATTTCCCATCTTTCCATACTCTTGCCACCAATTGGCATCAGACTTTTTAATATTTGGCAATCTGTTGGGAAGTAAATGTGACCTCATTATTTTCATTTTCATGATGCTTAGGGAAGACTAGCACCTTTTCGCATGTTTATTAGTCATTTGGGATTTCTTTGCTATTATACAAATCCTAGGACTGGTTTATATTTTAGAATTGAAAGGGTTCTAAAGCATAGCAGACCTCTGAAAGCTTGTTTGTGATGGGCGTTGACCTGTTCACTCTCCGCAGCATTGAATAAGAGCACCACAATTCTGTTTCATAGCTTACTGCCACCAGATGGCAGCACTGCACCGCGGTCTTTAAGTCCTGCTTTTCCTGAAACATTTTCTGTAAGATTCAAGATGGTGGGTCTTAATCACAAGGTAACTATGGCTTTCTGGACATTTATGTAAACAACATGTAAGAATCAAATATACTTAAGCAAAAGCTATTATCTTTGGAACAAAATTTGAAAGCAACTTAAGCTCTAAGTATCTAAGTAAATATTAGATTTGTTTTCTCCTGTGCCAGCCTTAAACGTAGATGATAAAACATCAAAAGCAAACATCCTTTGAGTGATTATGTACCAGGAACTGTGCCAAGCACTTTTCCCATGTTTCCATGTAATTCTTACTACAGTTGTGTCGGGGGTCAAGTAAATTGCTCACTAGAACACACATAGTGAAATGTCCCAGCCATGTCTGTCAACAGGAGCAGGCTGGTTCCACAGTTTGTATTCCCTGCTATTATGCTACTATTATGCATATGGATAATAGTATGCATATGGATCCATATGTTATGGATCTTAACATATGCAATTCTGAAATCAACTCATGTCCGAATCCCCTGAGGCAGTGGTTCTCAACCTTCCTCATGCCGCGACCCTTTCATACAGTTCCTCATGTTGTGGTGACCCCCAACCATAAAATTATTTTCATTGCTACTTCATAATTGTAATGTTGCTACTGTTATGAATCGTCATGTAAATATCTGATATGCAGGATGTATTTTATTGTTACACATTGAACATAATGAAAGCCTAGTGATTCATCACAAAAACAATATGGAATTATATATGCGTTTTCCGATGGTCTTAGGCGACCCCTGTGAAAGGGTCGTTCGACCCCCAAAGGGGTCGCGACCCCCAGGTTGAGAACCGCTTCCCTAAGGAATTTGTGCTTAGGGTAAAAATAAACCTGAGCTAACAAGGGGGAATCCTTCCTAAAGCTGTTACCTCGTGGTATTGACACATCTGCTTGTTTCGGAGGCCAGCTGAATGTTCCAGTGGCAAGCCTTTAAAAAAAAGATCTTCCTCCTTTTAAAATCAGCTTCTGAAAAGAAATAAACCATGGTTGTCACTGCCTCTTTGCACACTTGCTGTGAATTTTGCAGCATCCAGGAAGAAAACACCTGCTTGCCAGTGCTGCCTGTGTTCATGTAGTTTCCAGCAACTCTGTTCCCCTTTTACTCCCCAAAGACTCCAAGTCCTCATTTCTATTCTTTTACTGGATCTGGATGTTCAGCTTATAATCATTGTTGCTAATTTTCACTAGTGAATAGGCTTCCTTTAGAAACGTTGTGCTGCTGTGTAGGGGTGAGGGGAGTAATATTCCCTCTATCCTTCTGAGTGCTTGGCTGAGACCTCCATAATAAAAGGCAGATGTACAAGAAAATAGCAAACAGAAATGTATTGACCTGTAGACCTCATATATACATGGGAGATACCCAGGAAAAATTACTAACTCCCTGAGGTGGCTTAGAATTTAGGCTTAAATACATCTTTAACTAAAGACTAAAGCAGTGGTTCTCAACCTTCTGGCCCTTTACATACAGTTCCTCATGTTGTGACCCAACCATAAAATTGTTTCCATTGCTACTTCATCACTGTAATGTTGCTACTGTTATGAATCGTCATGTAAATATCTGATATGCGGGATGGGCTTAGTTGACCCATGTGAAAGGGTCGTTCGACTGCCAAAGGGGTCGCGACCCACAGGTTGAGAACAGCTGGACTAAAGGAATGAAAGGCATGGAGGGGAGGCCAGAAAAGCACAGTAAATAAGGGTAAGTTTAAGTCCATGTGGATTTAAGACTCTTGTGATTTAGCATCATCCTTCTCCTCCTGGTGCAGACAGGGAGACACCGTCACAAATGGAAATTTCCTTTATAAATGTAAATGCCCCTTAAGGAAGAGTAACTTCTCTATTTTCAGTTTTTCTTGTGTCTGCTGCTGCTTAAAATAATCAGCTCAAATTAATCCTTATGCTAAAGAGGCATATTTTGAGGTGGCCTATTCTGCTCCCCTTCAGCTGTTTTGACAGACTAGTAATACTACTTCTCGCAGTGAAACTGAAATTTGCCACAAAAGAGACTTCTTGGGCATCACTGGAAATGGTCTTGGCTCTACATCTGGTTCCAGTGACTGTTGTGGTGGCCAGTCCTGACCAGGCTTTGGCTACTTTTCCCAGAGGCCACCAGACAACTCCTGGCCCTGAGCACACACTGAGCCCTTGCTTTCTTCTCTGTGGCTTTTCTGGCTCTGATTCTTATCTGACAAGAGACAATACCAGTAGAATGTCTCTGGATCAAAGGATAAGAACTAATGGGCAAATGGTTTTCTTCCTTAGACAGATAATTCTTAGACACGTTTTGTAAGGTTCCTCAGAAGATCCTGAAGATTAGTCTTCAATCACCCACTGAGTCACTACTATGTCATCAGTAGTAGTGGCCAACTTGATAATGTATCCTAATATTTTTTTAAAATATATTTTATTGATTTTTTACAGAGAGGGAGAGGGATAGAGAGTTAGAAACATTGATGAGAGAGAAACATCGATCAGTTGCCTCTTGCACGCCTCCTACTGGGGATGTGCCTGCAACCAAGGTACATGCTCTTGGCCGGAATCGAACCTGGGACCTTTCAGTCCACAGGCCAACGCTCTATCCACTGAGCCAAACCGGTTAGGGCTGTATCCTAATATTGAATTGTCCTCCTTCCAACCCTTCACCTCTGCTCCTTCACTCCTATTTCTGCATAGTATTTCCAAATAAACTGCTGTTAGAAGCCATGACCAAATACCACTAGTCATATATCTTCAATAATAATTTTAAAAGACAGGTTTGTTTATCTTGCAGAGACAAGGGAGAAAGCACTCCAGGAACATCTTGGTAAGAGGGACT
>NW_006284850.1:1001089-1002507 GCF_000327345.1 Myotis davidii
GGTTTAACAAAGTGGGGACCAGTTCTGATTTGGATGTCATGAAGAAGCAGGGTGCAATTCAATTGTTGGTTACTTGTTGGGGAGCACAGGAGACTTGGTTGGAAAGTTTGTAAGGAGGACATTCTGAGAGAAGGGAATTGTGTGGAAGGCCATCTGCCCTGTTTGTCAGAACTCTGCCTTAGGGGAGTGCAGAAGGCGGTGCCCCTAAGTATTCCTTGATCTTTCCAAACAAGTCTGGGCATGAGCAGACCCCTGGGTGTTTACTGGAATCCTCATGCTTAATCTTTAGGTGTCCTTGCTTAAAAGATGCAAAAACACATGTGTGCTCCCAAGATTACTTACCCTGCTGATCATATCTAAAAGATAAACTTTATTTCAAACTGCTGTTACAATAAAAGCCACACGAAGCAGGCAATCGAGGCTGTCTGGTTACTTTAGCCAGGCAGTCCCTTAGCCCTCTCTTTCATAACAAACATTGTGTCAGAGTAATCGTTCATCCATTGCTTGGGATCTTCTGGTCAGCCCCAGCAGTTACTTTTCATAATTTTTTATTCAGAGGGAGGGTGACTAAAGTGGGGCTAGAGTTGTCATTAAAAAGAAGTATCAGTCATTCATGTTAGTCAGAAAAGGGATGTTAACTCATGATGTGTGCATGTGTGTGTATGTAAGTGCATTGTAGAGTGGCCTTGTCCCTATCACACTCCAAATATGTGACTACAGAGTACGTGTGTGTACATTGTTTGTATTTTGCAATCATTGCTTATATTTAGTTAGGAACATTATGGTCTAACCATTAGCAGGTGGCTTTTCACTTTCTCATTACCTACTTACAAACCTTAGCCCAGGTCCCTCCAAATCAGAGCCCAAGAAAATGTAAAACAGGCATTAAGATGGGACTAGTTCCCTTTCTGATCAAGCAATCCTGCTTTTCTTGTAGGCCTGGTCTGCCTTTGCACATATTATTTCTTCTGAGGATGTCGTTTTCTTGTGCCTAGTGAAAGACTGCCTACTCTTCAGCATTTAGCTTAGTCCTAGACATTCTTTGATCCATGTTGCCCTGCTGGATTCCACCAGCCACAACAATGATAAAGAGATTCCACTCTATGCCCAGAAAATGCCATGTCTACCTCTCTGATAGCACTTTTCACATTGTTTTGTAATTTGGGATTCTGTAACAAGGCACGAAAAACAAAGCTGTTTGAGATCAGAGTATATGTTTAGATCATTTGTATGTCAAAATTAAATTGGAAAATCATGTAAAAAAATATTCATCAAAATAGGCATTTAATATTTATGAAGTACTAGATATGAATGATTATAGGAACCTGACTACAAACTGGACTGTTTGGTTGGGAATCCTGTAAATAAAGATAACATCAAATTTAAATTCAGTAGCCTCGTAGTCAAGAACATCTACC